>NW_026460156.1:0-72759 GCF_021730395.1 Mercenaria mercenaria | reverse complement strand
GATCTTGGAATAAATGCAAGAAATTAACTTAATTCTGTGTAACTAAAACGTATCAAATAAAACTCTTCATAACTTAGAATAATGTTTTATGATCTTCCCTGTGCTAAGAATTTTCTAACTTGATAAAGACGGTACAATATTGCTACTTGTTTTACAACCGTATGGCGTGCATGTAAAGGGTGTAAAGAAAACTCGCTCCGGTTGAGAAAACGGTCGTGTCATTTTACTGAGATATAATACATTATGAAAAACCAAAACAGTCACAGATGCTTAGATTAATAAATCATATTTGGTAGAGCTTGCCTTTCGGTCATACAACGTTGTCAAAAATGTTATTTTTCATTACACATCAATTTGGCGTAGGGGAATGTATGCCGCTTGCACACTTAGCGCGACATTTTTCAAATTATTCACTTTGTTAGTTGTGGTTGTATTGTACATACACTAAAAAAACATCTGACATAAAATGACGTTTGTTAATTTATTTAAAGTTGAAACTTTCTGAATAAAATGTATTTAAAATGTATTATCCGCAATACAAAAATCTGAAAGTAAGCAAATATCTTTAACAGCAGTACGCCATCTTTTCAGCATTTAAATTTAATATAAATAAAATCTAAGGAGGCAGTATTTTCCATGTTGTTGCTTTGCTGTTCACATTTCACATTTGGAACGAACTTTCCTGACACCCTTTAGTTACAATAAAGGAAATAACAATAAGAAGATTTATAGTGAAATTAGAAAATGTCATGTTTGAAAAACATGTAAAAAGGAATGGTTTCCCTTGAAATATTCAGGAGTGTACGCGGAGAAACGTATTTTACGAATTATAAAATGTTTTGCTTTTCTTTTTATCCCCGACAAGATAGATGGCAAAGTGTTAGTTTGATTCACGGTAACGTAATTATGAAGGCTCATAATTTTAATAAACGAAACGTTCTCTTATTTGATAAACTGTGTTTTTAGGTTTGGTAATTTCGTTTTAATTCTTGCATCAAAGAGGAAAAATCGGATACTTCCATGTTAGAATCAAAAACACATTGGTATTATAATTTAAAAAAAAGTGAATTTTCGTTGTCAACGCACAAAGTTGAATTTATTCTACTTCTAGTGCTTTAAATGGCTTAGGAATTACCAAGCCTGCTAAAAATTAGCTAAAAGTAATCTGAGCCTTCAATGTTCTATTCAAGTTCTGTTCAAGCATGTCGATTTCCGTTTTAACTTTTAAACTGTGTATATTCCGCAAAACAGCTTATTCGCCAAGGTTGTTACTTTGAGTGTGACAATGCTATTATATAAATAAAATTACGAAGTCACCATGTATTGCCATATACAACTTTATATATTCATATTTATTCTAAGAAAAAGCTGTAAATAAAAGATCAAAATTCCCATATGTTAAGAGTTGAAAATAAAAAGTGATAAATACATGAGAATTGTATATACATGTATTGAAATATTTTTCTATGTAACGTATGTTATACAAGTAACATGAACACACAGAATTATTATTATCATTATGTTATCATTATTATAATTACTTTTATTTATGTTATTATTATTATCTTCTCAAACGTCTTAAACATCTACTTTAATCAAATGTTTCCAAATTTATATCATTAATTCCGACACAACCCGATTGTTTCCATAATAAACAAAGAAGGCTGAAGTTATTATGCATTGTACGTCACACTTAATATGTCAGAAGCGCGCTGGAAACGAAAACTACACAAACTGGCAAATGTTACGTGGATGTTGTCAGGAATGCAATAAACAAAGAAGGCTGAAGTTATTATGCATTGTACGTCACACTTAATATGTCAGAAGCGCGCTGGAAACGAAAACTACACAAACTGGCAAATGTTACGTGGATATTGTCAGGAATGTATTATACTTCATATTTCCGGAATATCTTGCCAGAATTGAAATAATATTTCTCAAGCACTATTTTCTCATCATGTCGTTTATTTCAGTATTATTGTATCACATAAATTGCGCCTGTGCGACTTATATCTTATATATGAACTCGAAACGTTTATGATACACAGTAACAAATCACGGTCAAATCACGGACTCAGTGATACGTTTTCCCAGAAAAGTAAACATGAGAGTTAGTGCAATAATGTAAATGTTGATTTTTTAATATGGTAACGCAAGGTGTATTAAAACGCAAGAAACATCAGTTTTGTTACTTTTTTAAGTCTGAGTCAAATGCATTTTTAAGAAACAACATTTAAAGAATGATGCACTTACAGTCTTTTTTTCCAGGACCTAAAAGACGCACGGCGCTGTTGGATCAAATGGCACTTTTCAGCGTGCTGTTGCATGCCTAAAAGACACACGGCGCTGTTGGATCAAATGGGCACTTTTCAGCGTGCTGTTGCATGCATAAAAATGGCAATCATTATACTAGTTTCAATCACTAAATTATCAGTAATATTGAGTTAAAATCAGTAAGTCTTTTGTATCGTTCCAATTGTTTGGCATTCAAACGTTGAATCAGACAATCAGTATTTCTTTAGAATTACTCAGTCTAATTAGAAGGTGTGGCAATACCTTTTCTGTTCCAATGTTTCCTTGATTACTTGTTAAATATGAGAAATATCATTCACACTAGACATAGCTTTTGTATGTAAGTAGAGGTCTTTTATTGAGACATAAATTCATTTTACTTTCCAGTTGCCGAATAGTGGAACATGCTGTCTTGCGGACAGCTCTTGACATTTAAATGGTTGTTTTATTTAATTTATAATTCTTGCTAAGAAATAGATGCCAATTAGCTCATCAACAGTATGATGAGATAAAAACATTTTTTAGTACAATTAAATTTAAATTTGGCTGTTTTCTTGTTCACGGTTTTATGGGCTTGTCTCAACATTTTATTTGAGCTTCTATTAGCAACTACTTCTTTCTTTTAACATGGTGTTTTTTATAATAGTCAAAATAATATTGATATGTTTTAGTTATAAGTCTCTTATAACTCTTTTATAGAGTGGCAGTGTGTATTTTATTGATATTTTATTGTGTATGTTATGTAATATATGTTGTACACTGATGAGACTGAAATAAAGAAAATATAATTAATACAAAAGAACTCTATGAGTGGTAACAGGACCTTGATAATTTTTCAGATATCTTGTGAAATATGGCCTGAATTTTATTGAGCATTTTGCAGTGTACATTTCATCCATTTTGGATATCAGAAAGACTTTTAAATTTTGATTTTTATGCTTTGTTTATTATTATTCAGACTTTCAGAATGTAGTAGCAGGTTTATAATTAGCATAAAAGAAAAATTTATATGTAAAGAATAAATTGAAAGGAACTTTTCTTTATGCAGAAGGAAACTTCATTTTTGATCAAAATATTAATTTTATTAAAGATATTTTAACTAAAAAGCCCATATTCAACTGACCTTAGAATGAAGTATAAAAAATTCATATCAAGAGGGTGCAAAGTCAATTTGAAAATCAGGAAAAATCCCGATTCAAACGGTACATCCTAAAACGGACAAAATATTAATAATATCTGTCATGTGTTTACGAATCGGATAGAAATATCCGTCCCAAGGGCACCTGCGCATTGGGCGGTAATGAGGCCGAATTACCGCCCATGCGCAGGTGGCCGAGGGATGGATATTTCCATCCGATTTGTAAACACATGACTGATGTTTTATCTTGCATATCGTATACATGTTAGCATTTTATTCTGGCAGGTTATTTTTCTTGCATACCGTATTTTACAAAAGGTAGACATAATTTCTTTTTAGCATTCTTTTTTATAATTGAGAATGAACACAAAGCGCGGGAAGATAACGTCCGTAAGCAGAAGTGACGTCATGATGTTTTGCGTTAGGCACAATAACAAAGTACCACTTAGTTTTAGCGTTTGTAGCGTAACGTTATGTTTTTACGGTAAACTAACGTATTTTAAATCGAGAAATATACTATAAGGAACGGAAAGAAACTATCAAGATACCTGCTTTTTTCGTATTTTATATTAATAATGAAGTCATAGAAAGCGACATGAATAATGCAAATGCGATGAATGTTCACTTTGTAAATATCGCGAATATTATCAATAGGGTTCCTTTTAATGAAGACAATTTCTCTGATCTTAAATCTTTTTGCGATGTAAAAATTGAATAATGTGACTTTTAACATTGGACACATAACAGTACATGAAGTTAAAAATCTTATTAACAATTTAAACACAACTAAAGCAACTGGTGTTGATGGTATAGGACCTCGTGTTATAAAAATGTCCTCTGACTACTTAATAAATTGTATAACCAGTTTAATAAATAAATGTATTGACCAGAGTGTTTTTCCAGAAAAAAACTTTAAAAAGCCTGTGTACTACCTTTACATAAAACTGGCCCTCTAGACGACCCAAATAATTATAAACCTATTTCTATTTTACCGACTTTATCAAAAATATTTGAAAGGCATGTTGCTTTACAATTACAAAACTTTTTCAGTCAACTGATATTTTGCATGCGGCTCAGTCAGGTTTCAGAAAAAAACACTCGTGTCACACTGCCTTAATTCACCTTAGAAGAAATAGATTTGGGTAATGTAGTCGGCAGTCTTTTTCTTGACTTCCGTAAAGCATTTGATTTAGTTGATCACGAAATTTTGCTTCAAAAATTGAAATTGTACCATTTCTCTCCCTCCTCTGTTGGCTGGTTTCGATCTTATCTTTCAAACAGAACGCAGTCTGTTAAATAAAATACTAGTGTTTCTAATGAATCATTCATAAAAACAGGAGTGCCTCAAGGTTCAATTTTAGGCCCTTATTGTTTCTTTTATACGTTAACGATTTGCCTTCACATTTGAAAAATTCTAACCTTGACATGTATGCTGATGATTCAACTTTATATGTGGCTGATCGGTCAGTTTCTCTTATTGAGACACATTTACAGTCTGATTTACATATCATAGATAAATGGTGCGCTGCAAACAATATGGTACTTAAACCTGTAAAAACTACTTCGATGCAGTTCCCAGTATAAAATAAGACATTCTGCCTCTCTGAATGTAACAGTGAATAACTGTCATATAAATTTTGTCACAAATCAAAAATTTGAGGTGTACATATCGATCAGCATTTAAAGTGGGATGTTCACATAGAAAATGTCTGCAAAAATTATCTAGCAAATTTACACTTCTACGAAAGACCTCAAAATTTCTTACACTAGAAATGAAACAAATGTTTTATAAAGCCTACACTATTCCGATTATTGACTACGGTGTGATAATTTGGTGTAATGCTCCCAAAACATACTGTTCAAAAGTATCGGTGTTTCAGAAAAGAATTGCTAGATGGATATTAGCAACACCTTTGTTAACTTCTTCTGTTGCTATGTTTAAAGAACTGAAATGACTTTCTGTCGAAAACAGATATAAATTACATATAGCTGTAATGACGTTTAAGGCTCTACATGGTTCAACCCCGGAATATATTACTCAGTTGATTACTGTTTCCGACAACAAGTCATACAACCTAAGATCTAATTCCCAAGGTTTAATTACTCATTTCAGACTCAATTCAGATTATTATGAAACAATCTTTCAAATTTTTATCAATGAAAGTGTGGAATTCTATACCAGTTATTATCCGAAATGCAGGGAATGTGAACTCTTTCAAATACAGTTACAAAAACCTTTTATTTGATGAAGTCTGCACTGCATAATCATAATGCTACAGGTGCTTAGATCAAATGTGTTTTTACCTTTTGTTGTTTTTGATATGGTATTGTTTTAATATGCATTTTTATTTTTAAATACTTTGTACCTTGTTGAAGGCCTCATTGTAAATATGTGGTTTCATTTATATCTGCTTATGTGATTGCATAATGAGTTTACCTTCGTAAAATAAAGAAATTAATATTATTATTATTAATAATATTATTAACAGCACAAGAGTCATCTGGCATGGGGGTGCCAGATGGTTTTGCCGGCATGGGTAAAATCACCGGAAACGCCAGTCCGGTGTGCAAGAAAGAGACTGTCATGTATATTTTCGGGAAATTGTTTAAAATACAACTACTGCTGAACCAATTGTCATATTTATTTGCTTTTTGAAGGTTTTTTTTACCCACTTCTGGAGGTTTTCACATGAAAACTTGACTAAAATTACAGTAAATGTCCGGAAATCGGGGTCGCAAAAATACGTGACAAACGGAACAAAACAAAATTCAGATCGAATTTAAAAATCAACAACTATATTTAACCTGATTTTATCTTTATATATTTGAATTATGTTTATTTAAAACCGGAAATGCTAAAACCGAAATAGGAACATGATTTCAAATTTGTCTACTGTATACCATCGTTTGGTTGGAATGATAAATCTGTCATTGGTCAATTGAATATCTAAATGCTGTAAGGTACACGTGACACATTTTTATAGCTCTTTGGTTAAACTACGGGCCTAACATACTACCGTCGTCTGCATGGTTATATCACTTGATGCATAATGAATTATTCAATTTAAGAGGTAAAGATTTTGTTATAAAATAAATACTTTTTGTTTTAGTGTGTGGTTGTAAAGTAACAGAAATAACAATATTTGTAAAACAAAAATCATTCTCTCTTACAATTTCAACAACAACAACAACAGCAAAGTCAGATTATATACATACAATAACATGCTGTTGTTTTTTTTAGCTCACCTGAGCCAAAGGCTCATGGTGAGCTTTTGTGACCGCTCAATGTCCGTCGTCCGTCGTGGGTCGTGCGTCGTTCGATGTGCGTCGTGCGTCCGTCAACAATTTCTAAAACAAATCTTCTTCTTGAAAACCACTGGGCAGAATTACACTAAACTTCATAGGAATTATCCTTGGGTAGACCCCTTTCAAAATTGTTCAAAGAATTGTATTCCATGCATAACTCTGGTTGTCGTGGCAACCGAAAAGAAAAATCTTCTTGTCCAAAACCACAGGGCCTAGGGCTTTGATATCTGGTGTATAGCATCATCTAGTGGTCCTCTACCAAAATTGTTCAAATTATCCCCCTAATGTCAAATATGGCCCCGCCCCGGGGCTCACATGGTTTATATAGACTTATATAGGGAAAACTATGAAAATCTTCTTGTACAAAACCACAAGGCCTAGGGCTTTGATATTTGGTATGTAGCATCATCTAGTGGTCTTCCACTAAGATTGTTCAAATTATCCGCCTAGGATCAAATATGGCCCCGCCCCGGGGGTCACATGGTTTATATAGACTTATATACGGAAAACTTTGAAAATCTTCTTGTACAAAACCACATGGCCTAGGGCTTTGATATTTGGTATGTTACATTATCTAATGGTCCTCTACCAAGATTGTTCAAATTATCCTCCTAGGGTCAAATATGGCCCTGCCCCGGGAGTCCCAAGTTTTACATAGACTTATATAGGAGGAAAAGATTAAAAATCTTCTCGTCTGAAACCAGAACACGTAGACCTTTGATATTTGGTTTGTAGCATTGTCTTATAGTCCTCAACCAAAATTATTCAAATTGTACTCCTTGGGTGAAAGGGGCCCTGCCCTGGGGGTCCCAAGTTTTATATAGACTTATATAGGGAAAAGCTTTAAAAATCTTCTTGTCTGGAACCACGCGACCTATGCTTTTGATATTTGGTATGATGCATTGTCTAGTAGTCCTCTACCAAAATTTTTTCAAATTATGCCCCTGGGTTGAAAAGAGGCCCCACCCTGGGGTCACTTAGTTATTATGTGAAAAATACTTAAAAAATCATCTGATCCTATTTCCAAGACTGTTTAATTATAATTACCTGATGACCCCAAGTAATATGATGTCACTTGACTGTGACCTTGACCTACTGACCTACTTTCTTGTTTTTTAAGATACAGCCTTGAAATTTACATACACAGTTTTGCACACAAATCGTAAAACTGAATTTCATTGACCACGAATGTGACCTACTGACTTTCTTAATATCTTATCATCATTTTGATATTTGAATTATGTAGCTCATATTACTCAAGTGAGCGATCCAGTGTCATTATGACCCTCCTTGTTTTTTTTTTTGTTTTTTTTGTTTTTTTTTTTTAAACAGAATGTTGGTTTAGATGGGGACAGTCATAGCAAAGATGTATTTTACGAACTTAGTATATAACAACTACAAACAGTTAAAATTAGTGAAAAAATACGTGAAAATGTTTGCACTGAAGTTTGAAAATAAATCTAGTTGTAGGGAGAATTAGATCACAAAAAAAGCATGATATACTAAAAGATATGCCATTGACGGTAACATTTTGTTGAATTGTCTGGCAGATTAGCCAGAACTATATGTTTTGATTGGTTAAGAATTTCAATATACGGGTTATTATTATTATACCAGATTTATTGAAAAAATTACAATTTACGCGTTGGCCGCATGGACATTACTGCGAGTTCAGCGTATTGGATATACTATCTGTTTGTAGCCTATTGGATGTATGACGGTCAATCAGACGGACTTCATCAAAACATGAAAAGTCATTAATACTGCTATATATCATTTCTAATGTTATTGTTTATCTTAAAGACGTCCATTGCGCATCTTTCACTAAAATGGTTTACTTTTTAGATACTGAATTTAAATGTAGATATATTATTTTATTTCCTCCACTTACATGCATGAAGAGCAAATCATACATATTATAAACATTAAGTACAGTACCAGTATCATTATGTACATCAAGTAACAGCTGGCATAAAAGTAGTACATATATTAGTTATGATACAAATGATACAACGGTAAGGGTTTATGCAACAAAAGCACATACAAGAACACAAATACATAACAGCATCACAGAATGCAAATCGTGCCGAATGATTAAGTCAGTTTCCACCTAAACTGCCCGGAGGAGTAGCTGGACTTTAAGTTAGCTACACATACATGTATTAGAGTGTAATGTTTTAAACCCATCACACAGTACCATTTATATACAAAAACATGTTAATGTCATGTTTACGTTGATAATATGCTAGTACTTGTTTATATTTTTTAATATGAGTTTTGGTCTAATATATCTTTAACACTTAGACTGCCAGAGAGCCACTTTAATAACACGGCCAGTATGCCTAAAATTGTGGCCCAGCCTGAATACTGGATATGGTGCCTGCTTTTTAATTTTGTCTTTTGATAGTTCCTGTCATACGCAGGCTCCATAACCTCAGATCCCCTTCCTAAATTCCAGTTTGTTTAGTTCTGCCCATTGTTTTCTCGTTTGGGGCAAACACATTATTTTATCTGGGGGCGAAACGCCGCTCTTCATGGAATTACACGCCTCAACACGTGTATCATTGAAGGTTCCATGTTCACCGCCGTTTGAATACATCTGCGGATGTCTCTAAATTGCTTTTTGTACTTTTAGCATGTGTAAATGTTGAGTTCTGCTCAACCCGGGGCTAGAGGGCGTGGACGGTAGCATGCATTTCCACTACCGTCCATGAACAGGCTCAATCAAACCGAGCCTGCAACATTTTCGTTTCTGTCGTGTTGAGCGACCTGTGAAGTTTCCACTTTCTTTATTTTAAATTACCACAGTGCTAAGAGGTGGAGGAGTTTGCTGATTTAACATGACTTTCTCCTGATGTCTGATGTAAAAACATGATGTTTAGCATACCAAAATGAAGGTGAAAGATTGAACTATACCATGTTATTATTTTAATAACATTTCTTTTAAGATAACAAAATATGTAAAACTCTATTGTTATCTTCAAACAGATTCGACTCTCTCATTAGCACTTCAAATAAGCCAAAATTTTATGTGCGGTATGGGAGGCCCATAAACTACCAAAGTATATCACAAATTTTCCGTAAAGTGCCAGAAAAAAAGAGTTACAGACAAATCAATTATACAAATGTATTTGGGTATCTGTTTCTATCCCCAATTAATTAAAAGTGATATAATTCAAGAATGGGTTCATTTATTAAAAATCTGTGAAAATATGTTTTTTTTATGTTCTGAGAAAAAGAAGAAAATGTATAATATGAACCTAATTAACATAACATAACTTTATTGGCATTAAATGGCATAAATACATTTATAGCCTCTTACATGTGTATAATACTATAAACCTGTAGTAATTATTAGGCCCTACCTTCATCAAGTCGTGAACTTCCCTTATTTTTCTGCCAACGAATGAGACTATTTCGTTTTTCCGTTCCATGTATTAACAGGTCTGATAATACTTATTCACAAATAATTAGGGCTCTCCGCCAAGTCAGCCAGTCAAAATCCGCTATATTAACCTGGTCAAAATCACCCATATAATTTCAGTTAAGTCAAAGCAACATAACTCCTATTAACGCTCCCTCTAGAGCCTTGGATGGCCACATTATAATTATTGAGATTCAGGCAATCAAATGCTAAGCTGATGGTCCACAAATACCGTGACTAAACTTACAGCCTGGCTGTTCTTTTCAGAAGGGTGTTCATGTCAAATATTTACTGTTTATCAAATAAAGGTTTTATATCTGAACATTTAAGTTAATGTTTTTGGAAACTGATAGAGGAAAATATGGTGAATTTATATGAAATAAAAACAAAACATGTCCAACAAAATGTCAATTCACCCCTCAGAGTATACTTGAGAAATAGATATCGAACGTTTGAGTAACCATTTTATTTGTTAAAAGTAGGTTTGCAGAAATATTAAAAAGTATTAAATTATATTATTGACGCTACGACGCCGTATGCGTGATATTTCAGGCCGTAAATTATTAACTATATAGGTAGTAGAACATCATTCAATAAATAGTCCCTTTGTATTGTTATGGAAATCACATAACTTTGTTGCTGCTTTTTCGGAACGTTGGGCCCTTGTGAACTGTTTATCGTAATATAAAAACGATAAATCCAAGTTGTTTCCACGATTTAGTAATGTTGTATGTACATTTGCTTGCTGGCTGAACTTTATGATATTGCACCAAGTCAGTCGCCCATTCACATCAAAGTTAGGCAGTAAAGTTTGTATAAATACATTTGCGATTGTATAATTCGTATGTGAATTATTCAGTTTGTTCAGTCGAAAATCAACGGCCTTGTGTATGCTGGTTGTCTTGTTACTGAGACCTTCACTTTTCTTAGACAGGAAGAGACATAAAAATAAAGTATATCCGGTCATTTTCTCCAAATAATGACAGTCATATCAATTTCTAAGTTGCCTATTATTACAATTATATCTTGCCCTCTAAGCAAACAATGCTGCAAATGTATTATAAAGCCGTTTGAACAACCTCATTATTTTTTATTTAGTTCTTGTGCAGTTTCATATTTTGCGATTTCGCTAAGCTTGTTGAAAATAATTTTGATCATGATAGTATAATTCCGCTTTACAGGGGCAATTCTCTTACCCTTGCCAATTAATTGTGTTTGTTTCCTGATACTGCGTAATCGGTTACACAGCACAGAATACCTGTATTCTTTTGTATTTCCATGATGGTAATTATATATATTTTGCAAGAAAAAAAAGAGAAATACAAGTATCTAGTTAAAATGTGACAGTGACATATATAAGGCCAAGACCATGTGTTTAATATGTTTAATGTCTAAACGTGTACCAGTGTTCACAGTACTTAACGCATTGAGTTTAGACCGCACTTTGTTTCGTTACTACTTATACAGTAGCTTTGACTGAGACTATAAGCCCATTCTCTGACAGTAAACTTCCCTTCAACTTTAGAAAAATCTTTGAGACACTAAATGAGGCAAACCTCAAACAAATTGTAAACCTACCTACTAGGGAAAACAACATCATAGAATTATTTTGCACGACAACTGCAACGTTGGTTAGTCAGAATAACATCCTCCCTGGCATCAGCAATCATGAACTTGTTAAGCTAAAAAAACAGACTTTCGCCAAAGTTGGTTACAAAAAGCCTCAAAAATCTCACTTTACAGAAAATAAGGAAAATAGAAAAGATTTAAACAGTCACTTGATAAGTACCATCAGAAAATGTTGAAGTGGACAAATATTCCAACGTATCAATTGATGGGAGGGGGGATTTTTTCATCCACTCTAAAAATCGTATGGTAAGGATTCATTCCGTCAAAAAAGTATTCCGTTCGAAGCCAGGTTCCTTGGTTAAATAAACGTTTAAAGAGGATAATGAGGAGGCGTAATAGGGCCTTCAACATTTTGAAAAATCAGACAAAACCTTTTATCGCAAATACTTCTTGGACCTCAAACATACAATCCTAAAACAATTAAAGGAGGCTTATCAAAATCCATATTTACCCCCAAGTCACCTTTAAATTTAGCATCCTATTGCACGATAAATTCCAAGATATATTTGCTCAAAAGGTAGTTGACATATTTATGTTTATGTCCCACCCCTCGAGAGATCGTTTGAAATATTCATGCCATGGTATTTTGTTGAGTTAATTGATTCTAATAGTGCATTGTAAAGGTATTAATTAGGATGTTTCATTCTTTGACTTTGATAACTTAACACTTAGGGTGGCGTTAAATTTCATGTCCCAGTCTTACTCCCACTTTTCTAAGGTTATTATTTGTGAGTAATTGATTGTCTGCCAGAGGTAAGTAACTTGCATATAGACTTTAGACTAGATATTCTGTGGGAGGTCATTTATGTATGCTAGCAAGAATAGGGAACCAAACACGTACCCAATGCGGAATTCCAGAAGAGACAGGTACGGGCTCTTGGCTTTTACCGTTTAGGATTATGGATTGAAGCCTGTTGTCAAGGACGTTCTTGGTACTTAAGGTTACTGACACGTAATTGTGCATTTCAAACAACTTGTTCATGGCTTACTGTATCAAATGCTGTTTGCTGTACAATGACAATGACAATGACCTTTAAAAGCATAATTAGTTTAGTTACATTAGATCTTTTCGCTCGGAAACCACATTGAAGATGGTAAAGAATGTCAAGGTATGTAAAGGAAATATGCTCCAGAGTTTTGCCAAGTACAAATGTAAGAAAAATGGGCCTGTAATTTGCTGGGTCTGACCTGTCGGCTACTCGTAGACTAGGGTTACATCGGCATTTCTCCGCTAGGAAGGTATAGATCCGTCAATAGATTTCTGAAATTTGATTTTAAGGATTGTTGACAATTTCTTTGAAAGTGTTTTGAGACTTCATCTTGTCTTGCCGACATGCTTATGAGAGTTGAGATTTGATAGGTGTTTTTCTTTGCCCTTGGAAGTTTACATGGATACTTGACATTCTTTGTTTTGACCGTCTTCATGTGATGAATGAACAGAATCTTCTAATAAGACAATATGACAAAATTCACCAAACAAGACTTTTCATTCTTGTGTATTGATGCAATGATTGAGCTATCTAATAAGGTTATGCAAATGTCTTCGAATATAGATATAAATTGAAAATGATTTTGAACTATTTACAAATGTGCATATCTGTTTCTGTACAACGCTAATTTTAAACACAGTCAATTTTTTTCAGAGGGCTGAGCCAAACCGGTTAGATCTATTTGATGACTGTCTTATTATTCCTTCTAAATAATATATGCAAACTGTAGAAATGATCGAATTGGCCGTGACAACCGTCATAAAAGTACAAAATTGAGCCACTTATCGGCTTAAAAATGGTACTTTACTCGGAATCCAACCTTTTCTCATACTTAGTGCAGCTCCTATATGTATAATACATGTATACTCTTACTACCTTTATTTTGTTGACTAAACGAGCTGTTACCTCTGAGAGTTCTAACTGTCAGCAATGCCTATAGAGTTTCTGTTAAACAAAGATATTGGTTAATTAAATAATATAGGTGACAAGGCTAAAAGTATTTATTACTTTGTGGGCGAGCCCGATAAAAGAAAAGAAAAAGAACTATGCGCGAAACACAGTAATTTGATTTATCTCATTATGATTATAGTTATTCAATTCGGTTAACCGTGGGTGTTTGTTTCTATAAAATACATTCAGCTTTTTCTGAATGTATTCAAGATGACTTTTTGCGTTACAGTAAATGTGCAACTGCAAGGGATATCAATAACAAACGAGAAGGTGTTTTGAAAATCCATGACATCTTGTCATCTGCAGCAGATACAGTATAACTATATAACTGTTATCGTATTTTCTTTTCTGGATTACTATCTCCTAGAAATACTTTTACTACAACTACGTTACATTATAATTCTTGTGTGTGGCTATTGAATATTGAAATACCTGTCTGACAAAAGACTGTCGTTTGTTCCTTTTCTTGTCATTGCAATGAATTTTACTCTTCTAGATATTTGACTTCTGCCGGCTAGAATGAGTTCCGATATTGTCATACATAGTTTCTACAATCGTAGCGATAGAGAAGTAGCATCACTGAGTGACAACAACGGCTCAACTGTGAACGCTAGCCATGTCGTTACGGATATAACTCTTTTCCAACCAATTAGTTATTATATAATTGGATCGCTAATGACGATAATAATGGTGATTGGATTTTCAACAAATCTTGCAATACTTTATACGTATGCAACAAATAGAAAAATTCAAACAGTTGATAACACGTTGATCATAGGGCTGGCATTAAGTGATATCGGCCAAGCGATTTTTGGTATCCCGTTTGTTGTAATTTCGAGTTTTAGTAAGCATTGGATATTTGGTCATGCACTATGTCAGTATTATGCTTTTATAACAACTTCCTTTGGGATAGCTCAGATAGCTATGTTGACGGTGATCGCTATGGAGAGATACTTTGTTATTGTCAGACATGATAAGAGATTAACAAACACCCCATTTAGATGTATGATAGCGATTCTGGGCTGCTTTGTATACGGATCGTCTTGGGCAACTGGGCCTTTGCTCGGTTGGTCGGGATATAAAGAAGAGGAAGTTGGAATAGCATGTTGTGTGAAATGGGAAGTGAAGGACAGTAGTGCACTTTCATATACAATAAGCCTCTGTACATTTGGATGGTTTATACCGTTGTTCCTCATAGCATTTGGATATATTAGTATCGCTTGCTCAGTAAGTATATCAACATTGTTATTACATAAATCCTTATACAAATCACTAGTCAGTAGTTTGTGCTATTGCCCAGTTTAAAATTCAACACTACATTTTGCTAGGCTAAAAACAAAACTTGGAGAAAAAAATTATGAAAACCTTATTTCTGATGTCATGTTATAAAACATTTATTAAATGGCTTGGCGGTCAAAACTATTTGCCATCTGTCTGTTACTCGAACGGCGGGCTGTAGTTTTTACTATTGACCGGTAAGGTATTCGATCATGATCTTCACGATTTTGTTATTATTAATACCCAAAAGAATTACATTAAACATGAAAATGTTTGAACAATTTCAACAATGGACTTTTTATAGAAAAGTGTACGTTTTATGTATACATGTATAAACTAGTTACTGTTACCTTTAAATTTCTATAATTAAGCAACAGAGATAATTTATAGATTGCTTCCATTTTTATTATTTAATCACAGAGAACTTTATTAAACCCTTTCCCTAACTACCGATAATACGTTAAATGTTAAAAGATTATTTGTTAGTATCCTAAATCAACTACCTGAAGAATGATATATGATGATCCATTGTAAATTACTGACTGATACTTGTCATTAAAAATGTAATTAGACTTACTCTGAAAAAAAAAATTATTACAAGGACGTTTCACAGAATAATCAGAAGCAAACAATGCCTGGAAATATTGCAAAAAATGACATGGAAAATACCCTCTGTATCTATATATTTTACTGGCAATTTGTTCTGAAACAAAAAAAAAATAAAAAATGATATGTACATTGTATAAATGTACGAGTAAGTTAAAATATAGTTATCTGATTGATTTCCTGTTATCTACAGAGTTGTAAAAGTACAGAAATTAGTATGTATATTTAGACCTATGTCTATACATGCATGCTTTCACTGTGTATTTTGCAATTTTCCTAATTGTTTCGGTTAATAATACAGTTTAACCTCTTTTCTTTTCTGAGCGTAAATATTGTCTATTAACTGGTCGCCAAACACTTGCTGTCTTGTATGATCATATCTTGTTAATTCAATACAGAAGTGTATTTCATTTTCAATTTTATTGTCAAAGAGTACATAATATTTCATCAATCTGCGAACCGTTCCAACCGTTAATACTAATATTCCGCATTATAGAGTGAACAACACCTAATTTTCTGTTGAAACAATATTTTTAAACAATTTACATATTGGTAATTTCCAATTTTTTCTTAAACTATTGTACCACTTCTACCATTTCTTCATTGACTAACTTTAAGTCTATATTTTGGAAGTTAATGTGTTTTCCTTCTCGTGATTGAAACAGTGTGAACAAGAAGTTGGACAATTTTGCATATTGTTTCGTTGTTTTTGTTTTTTCATAAATTATTAAAGTTTGTTCGAATTTCTGTATTTATTTATTTTGTTGGGTTTAACGTCGCACAGACAGAATTATAGGTCATATAGCGCTTTTCCAGCTTTTATGGTGGAGGAAGACCCCAGGTGCCCTTCGTGCATCATTTCATCACTGGATGGCTTCCTCACGTGAAGAATTCAACGCCCCGAGTGAGGCTCGAACCCACATCGATGAGGGGCAAGTGATTTGAAGTCAGCGACCTTAACCACTCGGCCGCGGAGGCCCCCTTCGAATTTCTGTAATAAAAAAGATATGTCTACCTCTAATTTGAAGCGACCAAATTCTGTCAGTTGTAGTGCATTTACAGTTCTTGTAAAATTAGAACATAGGTATCAAAACTGTTGAATTTACTCAGCGTGAAAATAGTTGTTTGCTTCAAATTCACATTCTTGTACATGTAATACTGTTGCCCCAAACGGAGTGATCATAAGGCATGAACAACTTGGAGTTTGATCCATTTTATCAGTAATTTGCCGTTACATAAAATGTTGCATGAAATATAAAATGGAGAAAAACTTTGTTATTTTTATTATGTGTATATTATTCTCTTTCAACATCTAAAAGTTCACGCACCAATTGCAGACAAAATATGTTTTTCTAAATTTTCCGCGAAGAACGGCAATTAGTATCAGTTAAATCTGCTTAAAGGCTGTTTTATACTTGTGTCTCCCTTTTGATATAGGAATCGGATAATTTTAAGAAAAATAAATAAAGCGATTTCCAATTTTTATACGCTCATCGGAACTTACCATTGTTTTTCTAACTATTTATTTAAAGACTAGTTAATAAATCGTTTGCAATGATAGATACAACTAAAAATATCAGTTGCTGTAGAAGATGGAATGGCTCTGTATAGATCAGTAGAAGGGGCAGGTGTTCAGTGCCGGGTGAATTTTATCTATTTTAAACTTCCGTGAAAGGCTGCAATGCAGGAGAAATCAATTTCTAGGAGATCTAAAGAAAAAAGATCTAAAGTATGTACTCTCATGATCCTAACATCTGCGAAACATATCTGAAAGGCACATGACAATAATTAATACACAAAGAGTTCAAGAAGGTATTGTGCCATTAAAATAAGAATAAATCAGATATAATTTTTTAAGTTTAGAGCAAATTTCTTCATGTAAAGGAAGTCGACGATTAAAAAAAAACAGTTGTGAACAATTGTAATGATTTCTTAAATTTACTGTTCATTTGTTTCGAATTGGATACCAGGAGGAACTATATATTTTGTGGAGTTACTATGACTCTATGAATATCAGACTGTAAGACGCAATTATTCAGTTTAGAGGCACTTTCTTAGACTATTGTTCTACGTCATAACTGATTATCAAAACTCAGACACATTTTAAAGATACTAATATAAATCAATATTAATTTTGTAGTATAAACCCAGCTGAAGTATGTGACATACAGTCTAACCTGTGTTAAAGACCACCTCAGAACAGAGACCACCTGGCTCTTAAGACCACATGTTTTGTTTCCCATTTTAACATTTACAGAGTATTTTAACCTGTGAATAAAGACCACCTCCCAATGAAGACCACATCTTGTCTGCCCCAAGTGTGTTTTTATAGATAAGTTTGACTGTATGTGTATTTGACAATAGGGCGCAGGTGTGCAGTTGGAAATGTATGCTCGGTAACGAATACGCCTTACACTTTCTCTTTTTTATTTTTCTTCCCTTCTCTGAGAAGTTTCTGTTCCGCATTGTATCGTTTATTTCTGTTTATTGGAAAAGTAAAATGCGTTTTTCTCTTTATACTAAACACCATGTGCACACGTATTAAATAGAGGATATTTGTTTGTTTTAGTGTAAGATCGAAATATATTTCACCGAGTGAACACTATAATGCAATATTTTCACGAGTGGCGCAGCCACGAGTGAACATTTAAATTATGGTGTTCACGAGTGAAATATATTTAGATCTTACACTGAAACAAACAAATTTTCTATTTATTTTATGCATTTTTAATGGTTTTAACCAAAATATATTCAGCTTGCCCGCGCAACGTCACGTGCATCGCATCATAACGTGATAATGTCGTGACGTCAGGATGTCTTTGTAGAAAAACTATAAATAGTTCTATTACGTTTTCTGATTTCTTTGACATTTTATTATGATAAAATGTAAATGTATTTATGATCCTTTTATTATTTTTGTACATCTTTACCTTTACTGGAGAATATTTTGTAAGGAATTTCCTATCATTTATAATTCATATCATTTCGCATTCAAATGTAGTTCCGTATCAGTGAAAAAATAAAAATGATATTTTCACTGTTTGAAACAAAGGATGGTCTAACCGTAACAAAATACACCAAGCTCTGTGCATACTGCTATATTAATTTAATAAAATATTTAGACATTAAATGCATTTGTCTTGATCTAAAATATGTCATTGTCTGTTTGTAGCCAGATACTTGTATTTCTCATCTTTTGTGCAAATCGTGTATAATAAAAATCATGGAAAACAAAAGAAGACAGTTATTCAGTAGTGGGTCTTTAATAGGCCGAATTCGTTCCCCTTGGTAACCAGTATGAAAAGAAAAATATCCGTCAAGATAAAAGTCGACATCGTAGAAAATTACACGATGTAAACCAATGATGTAATATGACTTAGATTCTGCGGATGTCTCTAAATTGTTTTTTTTGTACTTGTAGCATGTGCAAATGTTGAGTTTTGCTCAACCCGGGACAAGAGGGCGTGGACGGTAGCATCCATTTCCACTACCGTCCACAAACAGGCTTAATCAAACCGAGCCTGCAACATTTTCTTTTTTGTCGTGTTGAGTGACCTGCGGAGTTCTATTTTAGAACATTGTATTTCAATCGTAAGGGACAGTAAACTGTAAATTTATCTCGTTCACTAGTTTCGTGGAGCAAAGTCTCCTGGCTGTATCTCTCTTGGGTCGAGCTTTGTCTGTGAAATTTGATGACATCTGCAGTTGCAACATTGATTTTTAGACATGATTAAGAGCAAAATTGCCAGATTGTTGGTACAATTGCAGCTGTTACTGAAGTATACACGGTTGCGTCCAAAACGTTTATATGAAATTGAACGTACGTCCCAATGAATTTTGAGGAACTTAGGAGATGATTACTTTATTGTAATTAATTTTTAATGTTGTGTTTGCTTTTGGAATAATAAAAAAAAATAAAATAAAAATATATATCAGCTATCGTTTTGACCCTTTAGTCTGTATTTAAATATATTTTATTGGTGACTTTTCATAGTAGTTGCCATGATTTTTTAAACTTTTACTCTAATTGAAGATGAAAAGTAAGAAAAATAAAAAAAAAACGTTGCGAATTAGGACCGGGAATGGGCAGTAGGCCTTTTTCCAGAGTCCCACTGCCTGTTCTAAGGTGGTGTACCACTGTGTTCCATTATTGCCGCTGCATGTTCTAAGTTGTTGCACCACTGTGTTCCAATATGAGTGTGTGTGTCTGTGTGTGTGTGCGTGCGTGCGCGCGCGTATTTGTGTGTTTTCAGATGTAACGTCATTTTTAGCATTTTTTTTAGTCATATAAATGACGGTGTCTACTTAAAACAGTGAGAACAATGCCCAGCTTTATTTACAACTTTTATTTACAAAATGATCTAGGCCTCCGGCCCATAACATAGTATAATATCAAGACATTACATATAAAGACATAGTATGTGTACATATATCACAATGTTAGTCATACCGACAATATGTAATGCATATATATGTAACTTTTACATTGGTTAAAACATTAGGTTCGAGTACAAATACATTTGTAATTCATAGAAACATTTTAGTATTAATGTATTTTTTCATCATTTAATTAACAAATACATGTAAGTTAAGATACCTCTTGAATAGCAAAATATATTTCTAACTATAACATACTATTTCTTTTTGCTTAAGATATATAACACTTTCAAACAGTTTGGCAGCATAACTATAACAATTAAGCATTATTACAACACGTTATATATGATCAGTTAAAATCGAAATATATACGTTCATTTTAATTCTACATGCCTTAACCTATTAATACTGTAATATAATGTGGCGTGATTCAGAACACGTGACAATTAATATTAGCTCAATAGTAATTTTCTTCTTTCAAATGCAAAGAAAACATAACTAGCAATATTTTTAATTAGTAACTCATTTCTGGTTGCCATTAAGATATTGAACTTTTGTGTTGTTACAGTTTGGTAATATTTTGCTGGAATGTACACTTGTCGTAAGTCATGGTGCGCAGGGCACACAAGAACGAAGTGCAATTCGTCCACTACACCTTCTGAACACAGTTTACAAATTCTAGATTCTCTTGGTGTATTGTTACGTCTACCGAGCTCAATTTCTAAAGAATGAACACCTGTCTTAATTGCGCTAGCGCATGTCTAAATTTCCTGATAAAAAGACAATCAAGACAAGGTTCATGTTCCAATACTGATTTGAAACCTCTGTAATATACCAGTTTATGATTTTTTGACAGTTCCTCATTCCATGATTGTTTCAACTGGTCAGTAAGTCTTTGTACAAAGGACCTCAGTGCTGCCTCATTGGAATATCACGCCATAGACACGTGACATGATACCCCACCCAGACAGATTTACTCACACCGGGTTGACCAGTCCTAGCACTATCATCTTCTTGATGAGTGCCAAGCGAGGAGGCTACTAGTACCATTTTTACGTATTTACGGTTTTGGAATGACGCGGACCCATGACCTCCCGCACTCGATGCGGGCGCTCTACCACTAGGCTACTGAGGCGGTTGTGTATTTCAGTTTAGTACACATTTATGCGCACAAAATTATAAAGTTTTGTTTTAAGTGCACTACTACCTATTTAATCTTTGTCGTTTTGTGACAAATTGTCATAAATACAAAAGTTATTATTTTGATATTTTGACTAGGTAGACACTCAGTGACAATAATTGTTTTTAAATAAGCCTGCAAGAAATAAGCCTGCAAGGTATTGCTTGCACTTCTTGGAAATTAGTTATATTCCTGCAGGAACACATACCAGACAGTTTATGAAATCGTTAGACATTGACCTAAATATGTCACTGACAGTTTGAAACTTTGTAACTAGATACTTGTATTTCTCATATTTTATGCAAATCGTGTATAATAAGCATCATGGAACCACAAAAGAATACGGTTATTCAGTGGTCGCTCTTAATAACATTCCTGTTACTATCACTACGAATCTGTTCCCCTTTGTGTGATACGTTTGGAAAGGAAGGTTTCCGTCAAGATATCGTACAAGATTACGCGATGTCAATCAATGGTGTAATGCGACTTAGAATATTGTATTTTAATCGTAAGCGACACTAACTGTTAATTTATCTCATCCACTACTTTGATGGCGCAAAATCTCCTGGCTTTAAAATTCTAGGAGCTTTGTCTGCTGAATATGATGACTTCTGCAGTTGCAACAAGACAGGAATATTAGCTAAATTTCCAGGTTCGTGGTATAACTGTAGCTGTAATATGGTTGTCTCTAAAATGTTATGTAAAACGCAACGTGCGCCCCCATGAATTTTGTAAAGACTTAAGAAGCTCGATTGAATTTGTTTTGAATACTGTGGTTTTGTAATGAACATAAATGAGCCGCGCCATGAGAAAATCAACATAATGCGTTTGCGACCAGCATGGATCCAGACCAGTCTGCGCATCTGGTCAGGATCCATTCTGTTCGCTAACGGTTTCTCTGATTGTAATAGGCTTTGAAAGCGAACAGCATGGATCCTGACCAGACTGCGCAGATGCCTTTGTGTAGGATTAAAGCACACCCTTATCCATTTATATTTATATACATATTATACTTTTGATGCAAGAGAGTTGGAAAAAATCTAACAAAAGAAATGGAAGACATAAAGATTATAACACAGTGCACACTTTCAATGAAAGACAAAAGAAAGTCTTTACGTGTCTCAAACAAATCTAGGATAACCGATAAAACTTTCGTGCTGTATCTCGTCATGCTGTATGATTTATGTCACTAGACAGTCAATTTCCATGTTCTCAGACTTCGATGCTATTACCTGGCCGAAACCATTAATAAATTGACGTGTTTCCTTGTCTTGTTTTTGTAGATAAACCAAGATTGGAATCCAGTGTCTGGATGTGACACTGTCACTGATGTAATATGTGTTCATGCCTGTAGATAAATCGAAACTTCACTATACTCTTAGGTTAAACACCATGTCATTTCTTCCCAAATGCCACGAACCATATATACGAAACTCTTATCACAAAATATGATTAAAGGATTAGGATACATTTGCATCCGCTTAAATACCTCAGTGTGTATCTATAAATAATCTAATATACTACTTTTCCTGCATGCCGGACAGGATTTTCCCGTACTTTTCCGGTGCTAGAAAAACTCATCTTAAGATGACTCACGTGCTATAATTTATGAATGAATGCGTAAATTCATATGCTACTATAACAAAATAGCGCCTTAAAAAAACCTTCGTTTTCCTTTATATCTTCTAAGGAGCCTCGTTACCGCCTAAACAGTTACCCTCGTGCCGTATATTCCCATCTTTACCCGCAACCAGTGAAAGATTCTTAAATTTTGTTTAGTCAAAGTCTTGCTTTCTTAATGCTCCTCCTAATGAAAAAAATCAAAAGAATAGTGTGGCTCTTTTCTGCCATGTCAAAAAATGGCGTAGTAGGTATTGTAGGGCCATGAAGTACCGAGATCACGATTTCCACACATGCATTGGATCCTACTGGTCGCATATATGAAGACTAGACTCTCATTTTTCAAAGAACACAGTCACACATTTCATATTTCCTGTGAAATTTATGATCAGACTAGGTTTTTATGTGGCGTGAAATCACACTCTTCATATTTCTGTATTAATAAACAATTTTTCCAAAGATGTGCTTTTTATAAATCTGAATTATGCTTTTTACACAAATTATTGATATATGAACTCTAACGGGTATTAACCGTAAGTCGGGCACTAGTAGGTTCGTTTCCGAATCAGTCAAGAAGGGCTAATATATACTGACTTATGTATTTTTATTTATTTTTTGGTTGAGGTGGGGGCGGGGGGAGTTATTACGGTAGCGCAGTTGGTAGCATAGTCGAATCTAATACTGTGAAATCATTAATATTCGTGGGGGACTGATTTTGATGGATTTCGTGGTTGAGTCAATCCACGAAATTTAATCCCAACGAACAAGTAAAATTCCCATTCATTTTATGTTCAAAAGTTGAAATCCACGAATTCATATCCCCACGAAATTGCCGTTTTGACCAAAACCACGAAATTTCATGCCCACGAAATTAAATGATTTTACAGTATTGCTAAATGGTGTTGCCCTAGCGATGCGAGTTCGAGCCAAGCTGGCATCAAATGTTCTGTTCATTACGGTATGTAATTACCTGTGTGTTATTAGGGTCTTGGCCTTAACTGTGTAAGGATATGAGGAATTTAAACTTGGCACAAATAATTAAACAGCGCATACTGCGGCCGCCTCGCGACAAAGTCTATGTGACACATTAATGTTAAAAGATATTTGATTATTCTCCGCTTCTTATCATCTGAATCCCTACAGGGATTTCCTTGAAACTCGGGCGTGTGCATCCTTCGTCTTGACATGGTGTGGCCGAATGGTTAGCGTGTCGAACTTGCAACTCCAGAGTCGTAGGTCTAAACCCCACTCGGAGACCGTTTTAAATAAAACTTTTGGTCGGTATTAAAAGAAATATTTAACTAATTATTAGCCCGCCGTGACCAAAGTCACCAAAGCTAACGCAATACCTCGGCGTCGGTATTGGCGCCATGTATACAAGCTGATATCTCTAGTATAAGTATTACCCATTACAACTAATGTCAATTCATACTTGCCGCCTTTCCTTTGATAATACCAGCTAAACGACCTAGGTTCCGTTACTGGTGCTTAACTTTTGATTAGATAATACCCCTTTTTGTTCTCTTTTTTTCAAATTCTGTTCGCGATTGTCAGCAAGTTAGTATTTCAGTAACTACATACCATACTAGATAAAACTTCACCCAATTCATGGAAATTCCAAATGAATGACAGGTTCTGTAAATTTAGCTATCATTGTAGTGAAACAATGCACCTTTCTGTATTTAGCCATATTTTAGTTATAAAAATTAGATTTCAAGCTTCTGTGTTTTTCTCATTTTCTTGAATATAATTGGTGTAGTGGAATGGAAAATGTAGAAATATTGTTCATACATTTGTATGCCCGTTCACCTGTCTGCACCCCTCCATCACACCCATCCACTCAAAAACAACGTTTTGTTTTCTCTTTTAGTTTCTCGTGTGTCTTGATATGGCCTCCTAGTACCCCGTCATCAGATCAACTGCCCACATTACTCGCCACCCTACTCCAACACAGTCACCCCACATCACCCTCTCCACACCAGCATTTTTTTGTCCAGCCCGCTTGCGGTGAGCTCGACTTAGTCGCCACTTTTGGCGGTTCGATGTATGTGCGTGCGTCCGTGCGTGCGTCCGATTTTGTCCGGACCATAACTTTAACATACATGGACCAATCTTGTTTATATGTGGCATGAATGTTAACCTCAATGAGAAGGAGTGTCATGCGCAAACCCCATGTTCCTATCTCAAAGGTCAAGGTCACAGTCGGAGGTCAAACTGAAGTTTGTCCAGAGCATTTCTTCTTAATGCATGGTGGGATTTAGATGTTTCTTGGCAAGAATGTTCACCATTATAAGACGGAGTGTCAAGCGCAAGAACTAGGTCCCTAGGTCTAAGGTCAAGGTCATACTTAGAGGTCAACAGTCAGATACCAGAATGACTTTGTTCGGAGCATTTCTTTTTCATGCATATAGGGATTTTGATGTAACTTGCCAAAATTGTTCACCATCATAAGACGGTGTGTCATGCGCAAGAACCTAGAATTACTTCCCTTTGTTGTTACTATTAATAGCTTATTTTGATACTTTTTTATTACTGGTCGTAGGGAAAAGTCAAGACCACTTTTCTGTAGTACAACATGCATGGTACATCCAATTTTGAGGTGTATTATGACCTATCTCTATTGGTAAGGATTTTTGTGCAGACTTAGAGTGTCGTATGTAACTCCAAGTCCTTATGACAGCTGGCGGACTCGACATATTGCCCGTGGGCATCTTGTATTACTTTTATTGTTCGTTGTTTTTTCGGCGAACGCCGTATAAGAACGAATTCGTTACCTATGCCACGTGACTTCAGTTTGCAAATCAAACTACTTGATAACGCATTATAGATAATTTATCAAAATGGAAGATTTATGCAACACTCTGCCTGATTGGACGAGAGTGTCAATTTCTTTCACTCTGTTGATTGTGCTACGCTGAGTGAAATGTAGACAAAGCGTTTATCCTAAACGACGCTGTTCAGTTTTAAAGCTAACTTTGGCTCAGTATATTTAGCAAGAATATTGATATATCTCAAAATGATAAGTAAGTTTAATAAATATGATAAAAACCTGTTTAAGTACCAACATATATCAAATTAAAGAAAGAGCTCAATACGGTCTGCGTATCACATGAATAAGGGTGCGATAAGAGTCTTTTATGCAGAGAAAGTGCTTTTTAAAAGATTTTCCTTGTTACAATTGTCGTCTGTATATGAAAAGGTTTCTTGCTTTTGTGACTTATTCAGATTGCATATTAAAATGAGTACTTGTTTGCTTTGATATATTTGTTATAGATTATTTAACTGATTTATTATATATGAATATTTTTCTTTAGTATGGTATGCAAATATTGAGCTCAGTTGAAATCTGTTTTATTATGTATATGCTATATAATGACTGAATCTCATTACACTGAAATGAAGGTACGCTGCATACAGTTTACCTATGTGATATGACTACGGTCAAACTTTGCTTATGAATCAGAAATATTGAAATAATTACAATTGTATGTTTTGCTTGACCTTCACTTTTTTATAGGTGTGACGTCATTGTCCAAAGATTAATGAATAGCGAATATGCATTTGTTAAAGCGGGATCAGTTGGCCTATTTTAGAAATAAATAAAAATAATAAATAAAAAAATCCTTTAATTGATTTTTTCTCATGTATTCTAATCAAACTTGATTTGTAGCATCTTTATTAGGCCCGCAGCCGACTTTGTTCAGCTGGGACATTTGACCCCTTTTAGGGGCTGCTAGGGCTAAAACTAGAAATGCCTTTATACAGCGTCTTACGAACAGCTTGGTGGATCTTTGTCATACTTGGTCTGGAGCATCATTATAAGGTCCTCTTCCAAATTTATTTATATAGGAACTTGGGCCCTATTAGGGACCACTATAGCTAAAAGTAGATATGCCTTTCTTCGCATTAACCACTAAAATGTAATGGATTTTTATCAAACTCGATGTGTAACAATATCGTAAGGTCTCCTGCTATTTTGTTACAAATGGGGATAGGGACCAATTTAGCTAAAAATATAAACACGTTTAATGACCTCTTCTCATGAACCGCTTTATGAATCTTCATCAAACTACTGCTGTAATTATTCGTCTAAGGATAAACGAAACAAAATTGCAACCCTACGAAACCTTTGCGAAAAATTAACAGAGAACCATTTAAATTGTTAAAGTGCGGTGTTTAGTTTTGCAATTTGAAAAATGTTAGATGAAAGATGAATGTTAGATGAAAAATTCATAAACTTCTTTCCTTATTACAATTCGCCGACCATCATTTTTAAAGATATTTCTTGTTAATATTTGCGAATCGTCTGATACATTTTGTTATAATTGATTCACCTTCTAAAGAGTTAAAAAGACTGGCAGATTGGAAATAATTGGAACTAAAAAGTACATTCCTGGCCTATTCATGAAATCTATCAAACAACTATTAAAACTGCTCATCCATAGTTTGGTGATGTTTTTCAACATTATCATTTCCACCAAGTCCAAGTTTGGCTTAGAATGTATGCATAACAGTGAGTAAAAATAAAAGTTATTTTTGGGAAAAAAAGCAAGAAAAATTTTAATTTAAATTTTAATATTTTCTGCATTATTTCAAAAGCGTTGCAACGATTTACTACCTTCTGCAAAATATTTTTGATTATTTATAAGAATATCTTGCAAAAAATGTCAACGAGTTTGTACCACTAGAGTCACTTTCAAAGTACTCACTATTTTATGGACTTTCATAGAATTTTTCCCCCCTAGTCCCCTTAAGCTGGAAAAGAAACAATTCCATCAACTTTTTTCAATGAACCATTTTAATTGTCTCTTAATGACATGTTTCTATAAAATTCATTTTTTAATAATCTCATCATTTTCTATATATGTAACAACAGTCATAAATTTTGTCTTAATGAAAGTTGCTACTACGTAGGTGCCTGCTCGGAGGTGCACCCAGGGTCTTCCTCCACAGACAAAAGCTGTAAATTCACCATAATTTCGTGTGACGTTAAAGCTAAAAAAATGACATCGTTTTGTCTGTATAGAGAATAACGAATCTTCAGCAAACATAAAAGATAACATTATGCCCCCAAACGACCATTAAACACTTTATTATATTTGATTTTATTACTTTACCATTTCTAGAATGACGGTTTTTATGTTTTCGAAGAATTTCTGTAACATTTGGCATACCATGCTAGACAATGCTAATATGTTTGAGAAGTTAGAATCCTATATTTTATGGAAGGACTCGGATGTTTTTATAAAATGTGACCCCAAGAATACACAGCTTCAAAGTTCTGGATTATTCATTGAGATGGAACTATAAATTTCGACTAATATCTATTGTGTCAAGACGCTTGTAAAAACTTGTGAAGCTCAATTTCGTGGCTCACGTAAGGCAGCGGATCTCTAAAAGTTCAGACGCTTAATTTTTACATACATGCATTTCTGTACGAAACTATCGATCTTTTCCGAGCGTGTCAACTGAGACCAAAGTTGTCTTATCCAATAAAGCTGTTACAAGGAATGTTCGATAACAGATATCAGTTAACTACAGTGTGGAAATTAATTTAATGTTGGCTGCTCGATTTTATCTCACTTATTAACAAAAACTAAGAATGCTTTTTAGGCTGATCACTAACATATCAACTGTAAGCCTAGCAGCTGTGATAACAAATAGTCTAAGCATAAATAGTTATTTCATTTCCTCGTTTCCTTAATGATACAAATGGAAATTTGACAAGATTATTGGACCTCTTTTTACTCTGTTAATGAAGGTGTATCAGACATACATTTTGTAAATTTGCCATTATAAAGCCGCTTTCTAATCAGACGTGAAGTCGCGAAACTGTGATATTTTCTATACAAAAAATTACTCGTTCGAGGTAACCTCATTTAAAGATATATCCGACGACCATTGTTCACTAAAATATTTATTTTAAGGTATTTACTTCAAATACAGAAAATTCTCATTAAATTCTCACTCACTCACTCAGCTATACGTGTATACATTATATATTACTATTTTAAACCTAATGTATGCTACTTACTGTTAATGATCAAGCACTTGTTAATTTTATATTTACATAAACTATATATGAGCCGTGCCATGAGAAAACCAACATAGTGGGTGTGCGACCAGCATGGATCCAGACCAGCCTGCGCATCCGCGCAGTCTGGTCAGGATCCATGCTGTTCGCTAACAGTTTCTCCAATTCCAATAGGCTTTAAAAGCGAACAGCATGGATCCTGACCAGACTGCGCGGATGCGCAGGCTGGTCTGGATCCATGCTGGTCGCACACCCACTATGTTGGTTTTCTCATGGCGCGGCTCATATAGTGTTATCAAATGTACACTGACAGAGACTAACCTGTCACAAATACAGTCAATAAACTATTACTGTTTGTGGAAATGAAAACAGAATAAAACTCTCATTTTTACTTTAATTGGAGCCCTGAAAACCTATGAATAGCTGGAGGAAATACAATCTATGGGGAAGTGTTAACACTTTCTCGAAAACCGACAAGTTTATTGTCTCACTGCAATCATATGAGCTGCTCTCATGCAATTTACGTATAAAACTAAGAAGAGACTAATTGGTTTTCTAATACACTTTACACAAAACTAATTTAACTTGAACGGATCTTGTTTCCGTAAGTCACAACAAGCAAGCGATTTATCCAAAGTCTTTCTAAAGTAACAGAAGTATTTTGGAATACCATTATCCGAGTAAAGTACCAGAATGTATCTATTCTAAAGGAAAGGGTCACACAATCCGAAAATGGACAAAATCCGTCAGTTAATAATAGTATCTATAAATCTATACAAGAAACAGTGCTGCATACTAGTACAGGTTATACACGATTTCCGTAAGTTGCAGAATTCGTAAGTGGATAAAACTGTCAATCAGTAGAGACTCCAGTTGATCATAGATACAAGTAACAAGATCAGCACTGGAGAAGCGTACCAGCATTGAACAACTTTCACCCCTCCAAAACACTTTTACAAAAGTAAAATTATTTAGTTATTTTGTTTCAACATCAATTATAAATATAACCCACCATTTAAGTATCAATTAAAAATCATATAACGTTTGACTTTTATTGCTATTTTCTACATGTGGTATTTTACCAGTTCCGGCCAATTCTGTAATTAATACCGGATTTTAGTCGATGCGATCTCGTACTTTATACCGTAAAATACACGCCTATGAATAGCTTACAATAGTATATTACTTGAGTCTAATATACCTTTAAGCCAAGTTATTAAATTATTGAAACTTGATAATCAAATGGTGAAGATTTTATTCCATTAGACGTTTTTTATTGTTACATCCTTGTACGCCAGTGTTTTCAACAGCATTTCACCTATCATCGGTGTGACGCTACGAAAAACATGCGGCGGCGCAGCTGGTAGAATGGTCGGGTTTCTTGTTGCCAGGCGCTGTCGCCTTGTCTGTGAAGTTTCGCATTTCTTTTGTTTGGTTCTAAGTTATAATTAAATGATCGTTACCTTTCAAGTAACTGACCGTATTGACCGGTCAAAATAGCAAATTAGTAATTTTGTAGTTTACTACAAAAGGATACATACGTTTGCAATGTTTCAATTTTTGACAAATAGTCATCTTTTAAGACTTTTTATGTCTTGTCTTTTTTAGAAGTTCAAAATTGCATTTTATACCCACATTTGTATTATTATCTTGTCTGGTTGCGTTCTGCGCTTCTAAATAGCATTTCGATAGCTTTAACACATTTACAAATGATTTTGAAAGAAATTAAGACCTTTGTATCATTAGAATGTATTAACAAATGGTATCAAATATTGATCGTATAGTTGATGAAGACCGTTACTGTAAAAGGCTATTAACACTTTTTTATGATGTGCTGTGGAGAAGAAAGGTGTCCAATACATATATAAACGCAAGAATGTAATCACTTATACATTTCATCCGGTACATTAGATTACTTCGAGAAATAGTTGTATGGTTCATACGTTTATCCCGCGAGAGCAACATTTCGGGTACATAAAAAAAAATGTAATTTCAAAATGAACATTAACGTCCGACGTACATGGATTTTGTCTCTTGCCATATATACATTCCAAAAGGAGGAAAAACTGTTTGGTACAACATCTGCCTTAATGTTTCATGTCGGACCTATCGGTCTTTATGCAAATAAGGTAGATTTGTAGAAACGATATACGTGGTCCCTCCCTTTTACCTACCCCTTATCCATTTTTGTATTTAGCATATGATTAAAATGTACAATGTACTTGTTGTTGGACTTTTCAAGTAACCCGTCTGCTATTTTTTTTCCTTACAGTTTTGTCTTTGTTGTGTGCCTACTTTGCGAAGCATCGCTATGTGGCTGTGATTGGGGTGATCTTTGCTTCCGTGAAATCTACCCTTACCTTTTATCAGTGGAATAACCCCTTTTCATACATCTGCTATGGTGTTTGGTTTGACGATCATGCATAATGTACATTAATATATCGCTGTGATTTTCTTATACATCGTGAGCGCTTAATTATTCTTGGAATACGGATTTTTTTAGAAATAAAATGCTAACGGATTCGATGTCGTGAAATTCATTTAGTCTATATACATTTATTTTTTCTCATGACTGGTGATTCTGATTTCTTTCTTACGATCATAACATACTTGAAAAGTATCAGTAGTATTTATTCCGATTTCTGTCTTTTATTTGTTTGAAAATTAATGTTCAGTGTCTGTGCATAGTTTGTCCAGATAGCTTAAAAGTCCTAGAAAACTTATCTTACACTGGCTTCAATTTTCCGAGTTTGGTCAAATTTGTAGGATGTAATAGTCTTTCGGAATAGAAAGAATATAAAAGCTAAATAAATAAAACATTGAAGTACACCAGTTTCAAGTTTTCAAAGGAAGACAATATCAGATACAGTTTGGATTTTCAGGTTCCATTTCTTAACTAGTCTGTTATAAATGCTTTTGGTGAACTTCAGTTTACGTGATTTTACGCCCATAGCATGTTCATGTAAGAAAGCCAACAATATATGATATTTAGCGGGACATATTTCTTGTTATATGTACTATATATGCAAATTGTTCACTTAACCAGGTATATTGATAATACAAAACAAGAACAAAATTACATTCTCTCAAACACATATAATTAAAACACAAATAGCTGATTGGTTTGTGGATGCAAGAAACAAGTGTACTTTAAACACAGCCAATTTCAATGTTTAATTAAACTGCGGCTCACATCTATTCATAGATTAAACAAAATGCTTGTCACGTAGAATCAAAATATTTAGATTTACATAATCGGACTGTTATAGTTCGACCGCGGGTTCTAAGCCGTGACGGAATGATACATATTTTCGATCGGGTTATATCGATATATGCTGAAAAAATCTCTACAAAGTAAGTTGATATGTATGACTTGTTTACCACGAACTTGATTATATCGCTGACGCAATTGGTAGAGCGTATAATGATGACCAACCATGAGGTGCGAGTTCAAGCCTAGTTTACGGTCGTATGTTTTCTCTAGTATACATAATTTTTATTTTATTTTAGTCAAACATCTTTGGAGACTCTTTTTAAAAACCACTTTATATATTTTAATAATAATGTTTCACCTATTTTTTTCATTGTTTCTATATTTTTAATATATTTTGCTACTTTTATTCCGATGGAATTTATGTCACTTAATTTCAACTTTACTTGCAAGTAATTTTGACTATCTAACACATCAGTAATTAATCGATTCAATGAACTGCACATTTTTTTGTGCAATGTTTATTGAAACAAACGATTAAAAAATGTAGATTAGCCAAGGCTCGAAACCCGAAAAGCAAGTTAGTTAAGCTAACGCCATATCCTTTGGGCCATGCATCCGTTTACATTCATCGATAACTTATACCGCTTTACTATGTATGACATATATGTTCCTACACTTCTTTGGCGAATCAACTGTTCTGCATAAATAAGTCACGGCTCAAAAAACGTGGTCGACCTATACAATAACAAAAGGTCTAACATTTCACTATTACGCAAGTTTTTCATGGTAACGTGCACGTATCTCCTATGACAACGTGTTGCATGTAGTCAAGCGAATATTCCTTCTAATGGGTATATAGAATTGAATTCAACAAGTGTCGGAGGAAATTATAGACAAAAGCAATTTCAATTCAGGATACATACCGGAAGTTTTATGTTCACATTTTCTGAGAACAAATACTTTATTGTTACCGAATTATGATTATTTTATCACTTAACAATGGACCTTTAAAGGGACTGGACTTTACATTTTGCTAAAATGATATTTCTTTAAATTTGAAGTTTAGTCATATTGGGAACATTCGAACATGTATTTGTGTTTCCAAACTATCTTAAAAAATTCGAAATCAAGAAAAAAAGCTTGCCCGTGTCAGAAATCAAACCCGGGTCGCATCGGCAATAAAACGTTTCCTACTTTCTTGACTTACATGTATACAACACGAAGGCTTTTCGTACTCAATGGCCATTCAATATAAAGCTTTAAACTCAAGGCAGTTTAAAAGTAAAGGTAAAGGTAAATTTTATTTACCGTCGCTTTGTGAAACAATGAACATAAGCTCTGTAGAGCTTTTGAGCGACCCTATATAAGAACAGTTAAAACCAATTATACCTTACCCCCAGCAATTTGTTGGTTCCCATTGACAGCTGGGTTGACTGAGGCAATCGTGATAAAGAGACTTGCCCAAGGACACACCGCAATAGGAGTAGCCAGGAATCGAGCCCGGGGTCTTCACCTCCGTAGGAAAGCATCTTAGCCCTCTAGACCAATGCGTCACTTAACGCAGGCTGATCGTGATCTGCACTGGTCGCAAAGGCAAAATCAATCGATTCCAGCGTAATAAGGGTTAAACCTTATGAAAAATACAGGTTTAGATAGTATACCTGCTAGATTTCATAGAGATAGGGCCAAGTTTTTTAGAATTCCAATCACTTTTATCATCAATAAGTCAATAGTCCGCAGAGTTAAAGTCTGGTCTGCCAGAGGTAAGCCTCTGCATAAAAAGAAAAGTCAAACAGATGTTGGAAACTATAAACCTTTTAGTTTCCTATTTATAGTTTTTGAAAATTTAGGAAGGTCAGTTTACAAACAGTTTGAAAACTTTTCTATAAAAACAACATTTTATATGAATTTCAGTCTGGTGTCCGAACAAATTATTCCACAGTCCTGCCTAGTTCATTTGACGGATTACATAAAATCTCAATATTTTAAGGTCTATATATAGGTATGACCTTGCCCGACCTACAAAAAGCGTTCAATACCTCAGGGTTTAATGACCTCTTATTTTTGGTGGCTGCTGCCACCAGTGTCAAAAAGAATACTCAGTTTGAGAAATCTTGTCAGTTCTTAAGACCATCCTAACAACACAACCAAAAATAGTTCCAAGCTTTCCAGGTAAACAATTATCTACACAACGTGCAGAATATGCAAAGCTACAATATATGCCTTAATACCATTTTTAATGTAAATTCGGCGACTAAAATCAATACAAACTGAAGTCAACGTTTTAATTAAAACAACCACGTGTATGAATACAAATATGCAAATTTATGGTCACGTGAATAAACGATGACCTCATGTCACCTGAACTGGAGCGATGATATTGATTAGCTATTGCATAGTACTGCCACAGAGGTCACGTAGCTTATAACTTAGAAAAGGTAGCTTATATATATAGAAACCTAGCCTGGGAATCCAGACTGACAATTCAAAAATGTTTCCTAACCGCAGTGTCACATGTATAACTCCCGAAATTTAAGGCTTTATTTGATAAAGAACAATTACTTCTGCTAGCAATAATCCGCGGCTAAAAATAGAAACAGAATTTCAACGGAAAAGTTTCCAAACATTTCCGGTCCATAGACAATACCAGTTTGTACCTCTGATAGCTTTTCCAACAAGTTTTAACACTTTTCAAATATGTTAGAACAAACTTAAATGTTCGTCATAGCTATCAAATTGTAAGATATTATATTAATGCAACCCTAGTGATCTAAGAATGTTACTGAATTTTCGACTGCATTGTCTCGTTTTCGTTTCAAGCACGCAAAAATATGAACACATATGTTAATTAGGCTATTTATAGAAAATCGATAATCAGCAGTGATATGGATTTCCTCAGGCGTTGGTACTGCCAGTTAACACTAATTAGCGCAAATTTACTGAGATGCTTTATGAACAGGACAGTAATTATTGATATAACTTGAACATGTACAGTTCATCGTTATATCAAGAACAAAATATACTAAAACATGCTTAGCAATACGAGAGTGAACAAAAATAAAAGAACGTTCAGTTAAAATTCATTCGATATTGTTTGCAATGTGACCTGCCGTGAGAATCAAAGACATGCCAGTATGTTTTCTAAATAATATTCCCTCACGGATAATCTTCCTTCAGCAAATGTACAATATAAGATACTATATGTATGCATAGAGTATTCCGGTACAATTTCGTCTGACAAAACACGAATTATCAACGTGGAAACCCACAGGTCGCCAAAGGTGACAAATGTTGCAAACTCGCTTTCACTAAGTTGTGCTACTGAATCACGATTTCATCAACTTGTAAGCCCGTGAAAGTGGGCGCAGCGATGATACTAATACTCGCCTTTTTGAAACGGCAATCTGTCAGACTGCAAGTCGTCGGATAACAGATTTGACCAACTTAAAAATTGAATTGTTTCAAGACAGATTCTGCTCACTTCAGCTATATTCATTCTAGTCGCACCATGAGAAAATCAACATAGTGCATTTGTGACCAGCATGAACCCAGATCAAACTGCGGATCCACACACTCTGGTGAGAATCCTTGCTGTTCGCTGACGGTTTCTCTAGTTGTAATAGGCTTTGAAAGCTAACAGCATGGATTCTGACCAGACTGCGCGGATGCACAGGCTGGTCTGGATCCATGCTAGTCGCAAACGCACTATGTTGGTTTTCTCATGGTGTGTCTCAATATATCTGGATTGATACAAATATATGTATAAAAATTAAAACGGTTTCGTTTCGCCAGTTACATATTTTTCGACTTTTTTCTCGGTTTGACTAAAGTTGTAAGTTTGTCTGACTTAATGTCCAGCATTTTTGCGAAGCCTGCTGTCATGTCTAGCGAACTTTTGAGTATAACAGATGGAGTGATAATTAATGCACCTCTAAAATACACTGGCTGCAGAGCTCACATTCTGAGATGCATTTGTGGTGCTTGTTTGTGTTGTTTTCTTTCACAAACTGTCTCACGAAAACCACAGCTATGTGATACGGACTAAATCAGTGTGTATATAATAATTCATGACAGATACTGCTCAAAAGCTTTAAAAAGAAATCTTAAAAGCTGAATGATTTGGAGAAAAAGTTTATACTATTTATTCATAGTAAAACATCTTCGATGTAATTTATGTTGTAGTTTTCGTCACAAATAATCAAAAAGGATCAAAACTATTCGTTGAAGACTGAATCGGTGTATATGTAAACAATGACTGGCAGTGAAAAAGAATTAATTTTGAAACCAAAGCCGAATATTAAAAAAAAAATGCAAAAAAAAAGTTCTTATGGTTTATATTAACAATTCCTCAGTTGTCGCTTTCTTTGTAATATTTTAAACATTGATTAGCAGCCACCATCAGCGCTTTGAGCGCTTTGATTATTCTTATGCTATGTAAATGACAGATAACTCCTTTAGTACGCTGATTATACTGCAGTTGTGTTTACACATACTGCCATAAATGTCATCAACGGAAAACTTTGGTCAGAGCTTGAAAATTGCAATAAATGGTTGGCTAACAACTAGTCCAACTAATCTGACACGATCCTAGGAAATATTGAGCTATTTTTCCTATGTGCAAGATCTCCACTCCGTCACAAATACAAAACAATCTGACCGTCTATAGTTTTGACTAGGCTAACAATATGCCGTCATTACCTGTAGGAAAACTGATTCTATCCTGTTTATCAGTATGCGTAAACTAAAACAGTGGATAATTTTCTTTTAACCTTAACAGCCAAGTCATTAAGTCTCAAGAATTAGTCAAGTATTTGGGTTATATGTTACTAAATGCACTTTAAATACAATTGTAATATTTTTACCACTCTATGAGCCGCGTCAAGCATAAACAGCCGTTATCGTAATTTTTTCACTTTTTCAGTTTATTTCATCATATAATAGTACGTTTTTTAAACTTTCTTGCAATGTATATATTTCTATAGGTTGAAATGGACTATACCTGCGTAAAAATACAAAATCGTAACCCACTCTACCAGACGAACGTCAAGTAACGTCAAAAACGTCGACGTTAGTAACGTCAACGTACAAAAAACATGATGACAGAAAATAAAGCAATCCTTCAATTTACTTATCTTAGCAGCATCGATGTACACATATAATAATATTAGTTACACATACTGCAGTGCGCTGATATGGAGTATACACTACCAGTAAATTCTATGTGGGGCTTGAGCGAAAGTAAACTACACATTTTGTAACGAAATTATTTCATTGATTAGTCACTTCATTTGATGTTAATAAATAAGTAATAACATATTTCCTGTTTTCTAATGTCATTTATCTTCAAGCGGCATTTCAGGATAAATTTGTAATATCTACATGTTACACTATACATGTGATTGTCAATCGTCCGACGCAGGGGGCGGACAAAGAACGTCCTGAAACGGACGTCTCACCAGCGGCTGACGTGGCGGTATAGATACGTCTGACGTTCCTTGCTGAGTCCTGCTGGCCTAATAACTGACGGAAGATCATAGGTGTCCATTCGTAAATAGTTCGTCTTGCAAATGACAAATCGGATTTCCTCGGTGCCGTCTGCGGCTACCTTCATGTACACTACCCCGGGTTCGCTTGATGTGAAGCGGAAGTGATAATATTTGGAAATGTTTGGCACTTTTTTGAACCTATCACCGAGGAACATCTTCCAGTCTCTCCACTCCCACCCATTCTCGTCGTATGTAACCGGTACATTACTGTGTGCCGATTTGTGTACAACATCTACCACGTGCTGGAGTGTGTCACAGTTCGAACGCCGATACAACTTCTTAGTAGTACCAAACCCGGCGTCGATCAGGCACCTGCACAGTAAGAAAATGAAGACGTATCACGCTGTATGGTTATGATTGATCATGTAGACAACTAATTAGTGTTTTGATGTTAATGTATAAAGTTAAATACCAGTAACATTATCACTTGCAATCTTCATAGGTCTAAAATCACATTGAAAATGTGTGTCAAAATTTAAAGCAATATAGATTCTAGTTTTTACTGTACTCATCTACGCATTGTCGTTTTTTTTAACATTTCACAACGTGCATTTGCTGGTATGGCTCGAAATCTTTAATCTTTTAGTCTTTAACTGAAAACTGGATTTACGGTAGTTCAAATGATTCCCAAATACAAATAGAAGTGTTTAACGATTTGGAACTGTTGCACTGAATAATTAATTATGACAACCTTGTGTGTCCTGGTAACTGCATCATATATCTGATTGTTCTGTGCCGCCCAGTCATCGTGCGCCATGATAAGTACGCCAGCACATATCTGTTCTTGTTCTGACCTGGTAAACAGTTGTACATAAACGTTATTTATAATAAATATCATAGTCAGAAATAAACTAGCTCAAATAAAACACAAACTTCAAGATGTAATCGCCGTTTACTTTCAAATTTAATACGGTATACATGTACATTTTTATGTCGTACATATCACACATCGTTCATATGTTTCGACATAGATATTTTTTTCTTTTTCTGAACACACAAACAAACTAATAATAACATCACATCCGTTAGTATGGTGCATCATATATATATGAGCCGCGTCATGAGAAAATCAACTATGTTGGTTTTCTCATGGCGCGGCTCATATATTCTTGAAATTGGACAGACATAGAACTGTAACAATGTAACACAAGAATAAATCTTTACTTAAGCTACGATATGTCAAGGGGCTTTTGTGACCGTCAACAGCAGCTTTCATACAGAATGAAATTATAAAAACAGGATATTAACTACACGAAACGTTACGCTAGTCAACGAAAATACTTACCGAAACAATTATCAGCATGAATACCACATTCCGTCTCTCCAGTACCGAACGTGTGGAAGGCGTGATCAATCATTGATATAACAGAATCCGGTCCGTGTACATTCTAGCCATCTTTTCCTGAGAAAAGTTAAGAAAAACTGTTATTAATATGAGAAATATTTTGCTGCACGATTTTCAAAACTATGTAATATCCGTTATGTTTTTAACACAACCATCAAGAATCTTAACACAATTAACTATAATTACAGACATGCAGTATAATTCGATCAACGTGAACGTTTGCATTTTAATGGGTAATTTTTCCTAAATTTAACAAAATGCCGTGCCAAAATGATAAAAAGATAATGAACTGATTTACCAATGGTTTGGTCCTCGTCGATGAGATAGTTATACTGCTTATAGCCATCGGCCCGGAAACCAAATATCTGAAGACAGATAAAGTGCTGGATATTACATGGTCACATGACTAAAAAAAACAAGCGCTGTTTCTATACACCCCTCCCCGTCCCCGACCCCAACCCCAAACACACACACCTCACATACACGCATATAATAGCATGTCGTTATTTTATATGTTGTAACCTGAAAAAATGTCTAAAGTTATTTAACAGAAACCGTTTTCATTCTCAAGGTCACGGTGATTGACCTAATGACCCTAGAAAAAAACTTATCCTATGAAGTATGATCATAGTGAGACCAAGCATTCACTCGAAATTGGACGGAAACCAATTATTTTTCACCTAACGACATACCGGCAGACAGATCGACTTACAATGAGTAACAAAAATATGGCATAAAAATATGAAATTTAAGAACGAATTTGAAAGGATATAATGTTACTATCTTGATAATGTTGATTGTGAAAAAATATTCTGATTTTTTTTGTATGAATATATTACCATTATTTCCATTACAGAAACAAAGCAAAAGTATAAATAATTTATTTGTAATACCTGCACTCTTCTTGGTTGAATGAAGAATGTGGGTCCCTTTTCTTGCGCATGGTGAGGCAACCTGACATACTGACTAAAGTCGAACGTGTAATGTACGTCGTCTGTCGAAAATCCATCTCCCGCAGCCTGGTCTTGTTGTGCCCGGTTAACAAACATTGCTGTTGACCTTTCCACGCATTCTACGTATAGTTCCCTTTCTTTCCTGGCTTGGAGTACATGATTGTGGTACTTCTGTGTTGCAAGTATTTTGTCATTGTCGCTCATGGCAAGCTTGATATCCTGCTTACAGTCCTCGCATACTTTGCACACATCTTCCTTTGGAGAGGCTATTTTTATATGTGGCAAACAATTTTTCCATATGTCTTTAAATGTTGTTAAACCAACATACCTCTTTTCAGCTTCCATACAACGTTTTACATACTCACTGTGTACGGACTGCTTTGTGTCCGAGGATGGTAAGTAAATTGGGGCCTCGTCCTCTCGCCCTCTTGGTGCCGCAGGCTGAGGGAGTCCCTCTTCGTTTGCGTAGCTCAGTATATATTGCACTGCGTCCTTAATTACTTCAGGAGGAAATGAGTTGGGGGCACGTCTACCGCTGTGGCCGTGAACACGTGGCTGAGCACCATGTTCTTCCATGTGATGTTTAATGTTTCTCAGTTGTCTGTCTTTAATATCAAACACTACTAGAAATGTTTCATGGCACACTGTTACACCCTCAAACACATATTCATATCGTGAACGTTTACGACTTCCCTTACATCTAGCATCAGAGATTATTCTCTTGAGAGTGCCCATAATTAGCATTTCCTTTTCACTTTTTGTCATTTCCCTTACATTAAGAATGTTTGATTCAATCTGGGAAAAAGTAAAATTACTGAAGCAGTTTTTTGTACATTTGCATCCACTGTCATAAATGGTTTTCACATTGTTAATATCACACTGTGGATCTTCACTATTTACATTAGTGTCTTCATTAACTTGAGTTTCTGATTCATTACCGTATTCCTCTGCAAGGGGGGTAGCTGTGTAATATCTTTGAAGACGGGATTCAATGCTAACATCTTGCACCTCATCAATATCAGTATCAGTATCATAAGTTGCTGCAGAACGGCCAATGTTAGTTTGGTCTGTCAATCCAAAGCATGACAGAAGATCATTTAGCTCCTGTGCAAATGAAAAATAAAACATTTCGTAATTGAGGCATGCCATTGAAATATATTTAATGAAAAAATACTAAACAGGAAAGAAAAAAATAAGTTGAAAGAAAAGTTGACTAGATGAGGTTTCGAACTCGAAAATTTCGTCCTTGTAGTCAAACACGCTAACCACTCGGCCACTGCGACGATAAGTAATTGAGCGATGAAAAATTAGGTTGATTTAATTTTTCGAAATCCGTACCATCCAAGGTCGTTGCAACATAAATAAACGGGATGATTTTTTTTTTATTGAATATTTGCTAAAGCATCTAATTGGCAACATATTCATGTTTGCTTCCGCATTGCTTTCAATCTAAATATGTTCCTATGCATAGAATCTTCGTAAATACAGCAGATCTATGCATGAGCATTTGCAAACAAAAATCAGTATTCATATCTGCCTTGTAGAGATGTGTTTAACACTTATCTTATATTCCAGAATGACATAAGTTAATAAGCAATCTAACAACATTATTTATACAATCTAAGCATTTTGACCGGTCCTGACCTTCGACTTTGCTTGAATATTGTATGATTATAGACGTACATCTCTTGATATTTTGAAAAGTTATGTGGGTAAATCAATTTGAAAATACTTTCTCTGTCATCATTACAAATAATTCTATAAAATATTACCTCGAACGTATCCATTTCTTGAAATTTTCTTCTGTTTACAAACTGTCATGTGAAAATACGGGCGCCGCCATTTTGTTACGTCATTTCTAACATTTGACGTCATATTACTCGGAACAATTAATTTAACGATAACGGCTGTTTATGCTTGACGCGGCTCCTATATATATGCTCCAGTTGCATAGTTAAATGCTTACGACTGTTAAACTTATTGTTTGTCAACTGGTCTGTGTGATAATCTATATATGATATTTAATGTTGCTCAAGTACAATTGTAATATATGCGATAGTTGCAGGGCGTTGAGATGTAATTTTTGATAAACTATTACAGAAATATCAGAAACATATTTAGACATTAAAGTATCTATGACATAATTTGCTTCTAAGTATATTTTGGAAAGCCTTTTGGTCTTTCCTTATTACTGGCAGTTTGCTTTAATTATAGTTCTGATAATTTATTTCCCTTTTCTTTAGTAGTTTAAATGATCTGAAAACACTGTCATGGCGTCACTCCTTTGTGCTCGCAGTACTGTAATTTTAATATCTGACTGCTTTCAATGGGCCTCAGTATTGTATTTTCCACGTGCAGTCCAATGTTTGTTATCCCCCACCAAAGGCAGGGGGATATAGCTTTGGCGTTGTCCGTTCGTCCGTCCTTCCGGAGCCATATCTAGGAAGTGGTTGGAAATATTTATATAAAACTTCATATGCATGTTTACAACTATGAGGTTATGCGACCCGTCAAGTTTCAGTCACATTGCCTATGTAACACCCGAGTTATGGCCCTTAGAAATTTCTAGTATTAACTATATAGGGTACTATAAATATGGCAATTTCTGCTTCGTAATTTGTGATATATTTGACCTAGAACTATGAAACTTAAAACGAATTTAGATCACCATAATGTGGTAGTGCACACACAATTTTGTCAGGATCTCTTTACTTCAGAGTTATTGCCCTTTAATTGTTTAAAAATCAACGTATTTGTATATAACAAACAAACCAATTAGTAGAATTTCATTAAACTTCTTTCATTCTTTTCCATGAACATTTATTGTAAACAAGTGAAGTTGTGTATCCACACCTGGTCACCCCCACCGCCTTGGTCACACCCCAACCGCCCCCACCCCCTAAAAAAGTCATTCTTACTTTAAAATTTTTCAGTCGTTCCATGAACATTTATCACCCCCACCACCCCGATCATGAAGCATCCCTCACCCACCCCCAAACATTTTTCAATCAATATTTATTATCAACATGAGAAGTTTTGTACCCTCACCCAGTCCACCCCCCCCCCCCCCCCACCCCCTAAAAATAACAAAAAAAACAACGTTTTCTCATTCCTTTTTGTTTAATTTTTTTAAACCTTCCATCAATATTTATCAGCATGTGAAATTGTAACCACATACACACACCCCTCAGCCCCGCCACCACCCACATTCTAGATTTCTTACTTGATTGTGATATCTTTAAAGGACATCCCAAATGTACATGTAAAATAGCGACTCTTGGTGCCAAACTACTCAAATACAATATTTCGTTCTAGTTACACTTCAAGGTCACATTTCAAATAACTCCATATAATTCTAAAAGCTAAGCTTATTACAGTAAACATATTTCATTGCCTAATAATTTCATTAGTCATGACAAAACGTAACATACATTTATTATGTACACTTAAAACATTTGGCTTCCCGCATGTAACAAATAAACCTTACTACAATATTTTTCGTCAGCTTGGATTTGGTTTAGGTTTGTACTGGTTTGTACTGGTACAGAATCCAGGAACACTGGTTAGGTTAACTGCCCGCCGTTACATACTGTTGAAAAACGGCGTTAAACCCAAAACAAACAAAATCATCATATCCAATCTTCTATACAAACATTTCAAAGATACTGCACAACGAAATGTAATGCGAGTATGGGGAAAATGTATATGAGCCGCGCAATGAGAAAAACAATGGGCAGAAGTAAAACTGGAATTTAGAAAGGGGCCTGAGCTCATAGAGCCTGCATATCGCAGAAAGGCTGCCAAAACGATAAAATTATAAAGCAGGCACCATATTCAAAGGGTGATTATACAATACCTAAAGCTATGAAAACGGTAGTATGTGAACCAACCAAGCCGAAATATTCAAGCTGCAAAACTAAATAGTACCAGTATTTTAAATCATTTGCCCCTCACCGATTTACTTGTCTTAAATATAGTAAAAGAGAAGAAGATAATACAAATGTGATATACAGATGTTGAGGTAAATAAATACTTATCATGAACGCCCTTTTTCTAAAAAAATGTAATATTGCAGCGTGTATAACAGAACTGTCATATAAAAGAAAAACAGTTCTTATATTTTACAAAAGGGTGTATCCTGTGCCGAGTTATGTTTAATCTAAACCATCAATAAGGAGCAATATAGAATAGGGAATATTTTGTAGTACTTTTACAAGAAATTCGTTGGTGTTAATAACAGAAACTTGCAAACCTTTATCCTAATTTCATGCTCAGAAGAAAGAAACAAATAAACAAAAGGGACGAGGTACATGCGGGAAAAAGGATTACCATATGCGCCAGTATTTTATAGGGGTAGGGACATTGTTCTTGCATTCTTAATGCATAGATTTACTTTCCTTTTGAATATCTAGATACTAGAAAAAAAGAAAATAACTATGTAAAAAAGTACTAATGCTGCGTTTTTGGAACGTGGCATTCCCTGTTTGATATTTATCCTTGTTTTTCAAAATAAAGTCATAAACACACCTACAGCCTATCTTCTTACTGTTTATAACTTTTATTGTTTACGGCTACAGACGATTCGTTTCCTTTATTGTTTAATGTTAAAATCTTAAATTGTTTAAGAGCTCAAAGAAAGATTCAATAACACTTTGATAGTGTAAAAAAATAATTTGGATGCCTTGTGTATGAAGTAATTATAAAAAATCCATTTCCTATCTAAAAGTCATTTACTAGTGTTACTCCCTAGCTTACAAATTTAGGAACCTCCTGCTGGAAACAAAGTGGAAGAACACAGAGTTTACTCCATGGCAACATTGTTGTAATTCATTGCGAACTAACCACGAGCTGTCAACTTACATGACAGCGGTTTTATATATGGAAAGAATAATAATCACAACTTTGCATGAAATGTATGTATCATCTTCATAAATGCACACAAAATGATCAGATCTACTTTTTGGTGCATTCCAAACGTCCTTAATTTCACCTTTAATACACTGCAATAAAGGCAATCCTTTAAAGCATTGACGAAAAGGTTTTTGAAATGCACGGAAACTGTAAATTGATTTTAACTCTACTTCAATTCATGGTGGCAGATGAATTTATACTGCCAGAAAGACTCGGCTTTCTAGCTTGGACATGTACTGTCAAATGAATTTGCGAAAATTAAAACTGGGAATAGAACTCATTCTAGCAGTTAGAAGAAATTTCTACAAATATACTACAATATTCTTACCTTATTCCGGGTCTTACAAAGTACTTTGAAAACGAAATTCTAATTTTGTTAATTATATTCATATAAATTCTAAAAACTAGTACGACTTTCAAGGCTTGTAGAGGGACGATGTGGCACCATGATCAGAACAATTATTGTTATATAACAAAATGTTTGATAAGGTCTGAAGTTACCAAGCTTCTGGCATAAATTTTCTATTACTGGTGCGGGCCTGAAAATCCAAGATGGCGCCCAAAATTGCCATCGTTCTCTTTTATTCAACATAAAACAAAAATGACCTAGTGTATCCTATACTATCATGTTTTTCTTTTCAGATTTATGACGAACGAAATAAAAGATTATACATGAGAAGGGAAGTTGCCTCTTCTAAATCAAACAGGGAGAGGAAGGTGGCAATAACAGTGCTTATAATGATAGGTTAGTAACAGTTTGATTAATATCTGTATCTTTTCTCCAAGTAACATACTAAATAGTTTTAGTACGTATGAGTAAATAGAACTTTAACCTTTACCCTGCTAAATTTCTAAAATGGACTGTTCCATCATTCAGTTCAGGCAGTACCACTTATTATTCAATGGGGTGTTCAATGAAAATTTACTGATTGAATAGCGAACAGTGCAGACCATGATCAGCCTGCACTTGGTCTTCACTGGTCGCCAAGGTAAAACCACTTGCCGCCAGCAGGCTAAAGGTTATGGTATAATATTAGAACTAGATTTCAAATATGAAAACATAAACAGTTACTACATATCGTTATGTAAATATAGAATTAACAAGCTTATGTGTATTAACAGTACTATGCATAAGGCTTAAAATAGTATACAATGTATACATGTATAACTAAATATATTTGAGCCGCGCCATGAGAAAACCAACATAGTGCGTTTGCGACCAGCATGGATCCAGACCAGCCATGTTGTTCGCTTACGGTTTCTCTAATTGTAATAGGCCTTGAAAGCGAACAGCATGGATCCTGACCAGACTGCGCGGATGCGCAGGCTGGTATCCGCGCAGTCTGGTCAGGATCCATGCTGGTCGCAAACACACTATGTTGGTTTTCTCGTGGTGCGGCTCATTTGTACAGTATAAATGTGTACTACCACTACAAACACTGTAAGTTTATTTAAAAATCGACTGTTACTGCATGCCATTTAATTATGAATGTAGCTCTATTCACAATTAATTTATACAGTTTAAATCTGTATACTTAAATACATTTGAAGAGGACTGTCTACTTTAGAAGTAAATACCTACAGATTAAATAATTTTGTGGACGGTGGCCATTGGATACATTTAATATTTACTTCCTTACTAGTATGCTAATTTTGTGACAATTAAACAGACAATGTAAATGGTTATAAACAATATTTCGGTCAAAAAATGTTTCATAGCGGGATACTCGTTTTTTCGGGAGCATATCCTGCAATCGGCAACTGTTAGATTTCGGGTTTACAACTTTATAGTAATATTACTTAAAATTAACTTGACACTTGATAAATTACATACATTTATTGAGAGTGAAAAATAAGACATTATTTTAAAAATTCAAACAATAACTTAAGTTTTTTAAAGCTCGCGCAGATTCCAACTATATAGTTTTGATACGATTTTCTGTTTCATTCTTACTGGTATTTCTCTAAGATATTCTTAAGTATTATGTGATAAAAACAGACAATTTGAATATACACCATTACAGTTTTGAAAGATTTTTCAAAGCAAATAAAAATTCAAAGAGCACAATTTTTAAGGAGATCTTTTGGAAAGGTATAACACAGTCAAACCAAAGAGTGTATTTGCATGTTGATTGCTAATTTATAACACCCTTTCAGCTGGCCTATGAAACGTCTGTGGTCCAGCCCAGGTTCCCGCTCGCACCTGAAATAATGCACGAAGAGGGCCTGTTGTCCTCCTCAATCATAAAAGCTGGAGAATCGCCATATGACCTTAACTTTAACAAAAAAAAAAAAAAAAAAAAAAAAGAGAGAGACAAAAACAAAAAACAACAACAAGGAATTGCTTAAGTAAACTATTTTTCAACTTAAGAATGAGAAATTAGAATATATGTTTTTGATGTGGACGACTTTGTTATCTTTGTGTTAACCCTATAATATTGACAGGATGGCACAACGCGTAAAATACAAATAAAACTGCCGTCTTGTCAATGTGTAATTGTTGCAGGGTCGACACCTGGAAGTATGTCTCTAAAACACTGTTGCCCCCCCCCCCCCCCCCCCCCCCCCCCCCCACCCCGACACACACTTTGTTACTATAAGATGATAAGTAACGTGTTGACAATATAAAGTTTCTTTTTACATTTGGTTGGGAGACTGGGCGTATCAAGGTAGCGGCCAGATGTGTGGATACTCTAATCACAAAATGAAATAAACTGAGAAAGTAAACATTAAGTGGGGTGGGATAATAGGAGGTGGGTCCCAAATAAAACCCAGAGTGCATATCTTCACATACTGAACACCATTTCAGTATAATTTCATGCCTCCATAAAACACACGTTTTGAGATATGTCCGATGCAATCTTTTATGCAGTAATGTATACATGTTACTAAATCATGGGCCATAATTCTGGCATTGCAGAGTTAAGTCACAGAAAACCTGTAGTGCAAATCTTCTATAATCATATAATGTTTATGACGCTATGTCAAATACTCTTTTGTCAAAACATATAGACCATTTAATCCATACACTGGAGTCTTCTTTCGTTTAATGAGACGCCGTGTTACAAACTTAAGGTGAAATTCTAAGGGGTAGCAATTGAACAGTATGCATATTTACAATAAGAATAATGAGATTATGAATTAACAGGATTATAAAAGATGAATGACTGCTTTTCAAACTAAATTAACAAACGATGAATGACAATCACAAGCTTACAGTAACCAAATGTAAACATTAACCTTAACCCTGCTAAATTCCAAAATTTGCACTGGTCCATCAATCAGTTTGGGCAGTGCCACTTATTATTCAAAGGGGTGTCACAGAAAATTTACTGAATGAATAACGAACAGTGCAGACCATGATGTGCAGGCTGATATTGGCCTGGGCTGGTCGCAAATGCAGAAACACTTGCCGCCAAGGCTAAAGGTTAAATACGAATATCTAACATACAATAAGAATAACGATATAAACCGTAACAATTACCAAATATACAATTTGAATGACAAGTTTTACAATAAAAACATTAAATAAGAATAGCAAACATACAATGAGAATAACGAAACATGGAAATAAAATAGTAAATACCAAAATATTGAATGATCATACCGATCGTACTATAATGGTATATAAGATTACTTTAGCAACGTTTGACATATCATCTACGGTCTAAAGATTTCATTTTGTTACGGAATTGCCAGTTGTTTGTCTATTAATTATGTATGCTTTTTAGCATTTAATTGAAAAAAAATATTCTTACATTTCTTCACTTTTTTCAGGTGCTTTCATAATTTCTTGGACGCCTTATTCTGTAGTATCCCTGTGGTCAGCAGTCGGTGATTTTCGTAGAATACCACTTTGGGTACAAGTGGTCCCTGCTTTGTTTGCAAAATGCTCGATTATATGGAACCCTGTGATTTATGTCGCCCGGCACGAAAACTTCCGTCAAGGGGTCAAACAAAGTTTGGGTCATTTAACAATATGTGCTAGAGGCGACCGTAACCAACAGAATATGAATAGAATAAATTCTTATCAACAGGCAACTAGACGCCAACAAGCGTGTAAAGCGCTTGAGAAAAAACACACGACGGATCAAAAGAAACAGTCATTGAGCTCCGAGAATTGCGTAACAGACATAGAAAGTCCTGTCAGAAGTAAGTCTTCATCTTCGGTATTTATGAAAAAACCAGCATCATTTAAACGTGCTCGATTTAAAAGACATTTGACCTTCTTAAGTACTCTGGATTCTTCACAACATATAGTAGAAAGGAGCGAAACAGAATATTTGAAAATTGAGAAAGGTGTAATCTATACAGCTTCGAAATGTACACAGACAGATAAGGAGACAGTGCGTCCTTATTTTAGAAATAATAAACAAATGATTGATAAATTTGTGCAGACGGTTTCCTTTAGTCCTCTTCCACATTTGTCGAACATGCCTGAATCAGCGACCGACCGTTATACTACGCCTGTTGATTATTCGGTTGAGGTGATTCATGTAGAAAACGATGCTGACGTTAAAAGACCTGTTGACATTGTAGGACAATATGAAACAGATGTCAGCGGCTTATCAAATCTGACAAAAGACTTTGAACATGCAAGCACATCAACAAGAAACAGTACATATCAAAAAACAAAAAATCTTGAAGCATTGAAAAGAAAACGCATAGAACTTAAACGACAACTGGAAATAATATACTATGATAAACATCAAAATGATAGATTACCAACACAAAGGCAGAATACACAGCCATTAAGTTTTACACCTTCTTATCTACATTCGAATCAACATGAGCCACTGGTTTTTGTTGAAAATAGATTAGGGCAAAGACCTTCGGATACAATTAAAAACATACCCCTCAGACAGAATTTTTATATGCCATCGAAACATTCAAAATCAATACCAAAAGAATATTTGACTCCATGTGATCGTCTTTTTTCATACAATTTTCAAAGACGAGATGATTTCAGAAACAAGATGAAACGCGAAAGGATAATCAGTGAACCCACGGACATAGAGATGAAAACATATATATATAAACCGTTTACTGCCGGATCACAATCTATCAAGGACACAACAACAGACAGAGAGCTGATGATGAATACATACTTCATGAATAAAAAAACAACGATTATGAGACAGAGTACGGTCTAGAACATGTGATATTACTCTTTCCATTTTATGTAGAAGTGGTACCGAAAAATTTCAAATTTGATTTAGGTAAATAAATTCAGTGAGTATAGTATACGTTTACTCAACTTTAACACTTTGAAAGGATTTATACAACACATTCTTTCGCCTTTTATTAAATTCAAAGTCCAAGACTAGCCAAGACTAAAACTCTTTAAAAATTCTAAGTGAAAAAGAATCACGTGCTCTTTATTGTAAGCTTATCTGAAACCATACCAAACATTAACCTGACAGAAGTTATTAAAGAGCATAAAATGTAAACAAATCTGTACAACATTTTGCTATCAGATTTGTCCACTCATGCAGGTGATAATTGTTATAGTGGATTGTCTTGAAATTATGTTAACTGAGAGGTCTACATAGAGTATTTTTACGTTGTTCAAAACAGTATAATTGTAAATGCCGAATTGCTTATAATAATAATAAAAAAATGACTATTTTACGAGGCAAACACGCGTAAAACATCTGAAAAAAAAATCAAAATGATGTAATGAAATGATAAATTTAATATCATTCTACGTAGGTTGTTGCAAATATGTGATACTAGTTTTAACTTCGTTGTAATTTCCCATTAAAGGATATACATCCAACTTTGTGTAACCAAGTTAACTTCACTCAGTACATAAAAGTACATTTAACTAAAACTTTTTAGCAGGGTCACAGCACGACTTAAAAATACTTTAGGTGTAAGCCATGAGAAAAGTGTGAATGTTCGATATCGATGACAAAATGATAAGAGTTTTATGTAGGTCATATTTTGCCTGATCTGTAGTTCGGAAAGGGCCTTTTTAGTTTATTTTTTTCACTGTTGTTATATTGGCGTCAGTTTATTGGTCAGTTTAGAGTTGTTGCCCTTAGATCTTCGTGGGTAGATAAATCACTGTTTTATGATATATGCATTTAAAGCTTATATAAAAATGGAATACATCAAGGTTTCAAAATCAGCACAATAATGTGATGAAATAGTTCAAGGAAGTGCACCTTGGATCCACAGGTGGCAGTAACGTACCTAGGATACAGTATGGGTCCGTGAGCCATATGCACTTAAATTTACTACAATTATAATGTTTTCTTAGGAATAAAAATGACAAAAAGCCGTTTTGAAAAAAAATTTGCACCTGTGACAATGAGCCATGAGAAAGGTAGGTAAGAACAGTTTGACATGTGCATTGCTTCCAGGTCCGTATATTTTTTTCAAAACAATATTTCCTTATCAATGATTGGCCGTCTTTTGGGCAAAAGAATATTCTTTCAGAAAAACCTTACTTCAAAGCCCAGTTCCAAACCGTTTACGCATCACGAGCGAGCAACGGCGTACGAAACGGTAGTGTTTTCTCTATCCGAATAAATCCCACACATTTTTCGCACCGATGTCTCCCCACTAAAACAAGGCAGTCTGAAAGACAGCTAAATCCCCCGCCACTGCTATGGATAGTGAAAGGGTAAAACCTTTGATTTTAGCTGTGACCTTGACCTTGAACTGACATGGCTGACTCATGAATTCTGCACAACGTCTTGATGAGGTGATCATTTGACCAAAGTTTCATGAAAATCCTTCAAGGGGTTTAGGAGATACAGAGCTGAAACCTTTGACCTTCAGTTGTGACCTTGACCTTGAGCTGACATGGCTGACTCATGAGTTCTTGATGAGGTGATCATTTGACCCAAGTTTGATGAAAATCCTTCAAGGGGTTAAGGAGATACAGAGTGGACACCAAATGGAAGGCTCAAACCTTCGACTCTTAGTTGTGACCTTGACCTTGAGCTGGCATGGTTGACTCATAATTTCTGCACATCGTTCTGATGAGGTAATCATTTGACCCAAGTTTTATAAAATTCCTTCAAGGGGTTTAGGAGATATAGAGCGGACACGAAATGGAAGGCTCAAACCTTTGACCTTCAGTTGTGACCTTGACCTTGAGCCGACATGGCTGACTCATAAGTTCTGCACATCGCCTTGATGAGGTGATCATTTGACCAAAGTTTGAAGAAAATCCTTCAAGGCGTTTAGGAGATATAGAGCGGACACAAAATGGAAGGTTCAAACCTTTGACCCTAAGTTGTGACCTTGACCTTGAGCCGGCATGACTGACTCATGGGTTCTGCACATCGTCTTGATGAGGTGATCATTTGACCCAAGTGTTATAAAATTTCTTCAAGGGGTTTAAGAGATATAGAGCGGACACAAAATGGAAGGCTCAAACCTTTGACCTTGACTTGTGACCTTGATCTTGAGCCGGCATGGCTGACTCATGGGTTCTGCACATTGTCTTGATGAGGTGATCATTTGACCCAAGTTTTATAAAATTCCTTCAAGGGGTTTAGGAGATATAGAGCGGACACAAAATGGCAGGCTCAAACCTTTGACCTTGAGTTGTGACCTTGACCTTGAACCGACAAGGCTGACTCATGGGTTCTGCACATCGTCTTGATGAGGTGATCATTTGACCCAAGTTTCATGAAAACCCTTCAAGGGGTTTAGGAGATATGGACCGGACACGATTTTGTTACGGACGGAAGGACGGAAGGACGGACGGAGACCATTCCTATAATCCCTCCGCCACGGCGGGGGATTAACAAATCAAGCACACCATGCCAGTTAAAAATAGCGCTACAAGCAGTCAGAATATGCTAAATGTAAACTTACAAGACTAAAAATAAGGTTCAATTCTACTAAATTACTTACCAGTTGCTATTTAATTTGAATTTGGTAAATAATCTCCGTGAGCCATCGCTGCTTGTTTATATTCGGGTACTCTTCGGATTTTATCGCTACGTCTGAAATACGTAAACTGTCTCCGCCAATGAAAACGTTCTTTACAACCACCGTCTTGTCATCGGTAATCATGGCAGGCGAAGGTAATTTGCGAAAGCGAAAAAGTTAAATAGCGAATTTGTAAGTAACAAAGTAGGATTGAACCTGATCTTCGGTCTTGTTAGTTTGAGTTTAGCCTGTTCTGAACGGTAATAACGTTATTTAAACTGGCACGGTGTGCTTAATGTGTTTTAGAGGAGAGATTTCGGTGCGAAAAATGTTTGGGATTTATTCGGACACAGAAAACAGTACCGTTTCGTACGCGGTTGCTCGCTCGTGATGCGTAAACGGTTTGGAACTAGGCTTTGAAGTCAGGTTTTTCTGAACGATTATAATTTTGCCCGAAAGACGGTCAATCATTGATAAGGAAATATTGTTTTGAAAAAAATATACGGACCTGGAAGCAATGCACATGTCAAACTGTTCTTACCTACCTTTCTCATGGCTTATTGTCACAGGTGCATTTTTTTTTCAAAATGGCTTTTTGTCATTTTTTCCCTAAGAAAACATTACAATTGTAATAAATTTTAAGTGCATATGGCTCATGGACCCATACTGTATCCTAGGTACGTTACTGCCACCTGTGCTTGGATCTTCCTTCATCATCAAAGCTGGAAAGTCGACATAGGACCTAAGTAGTGAAGCGATAACGTTAAACATAATTACGATCAAAATTTATAATTTGTCCCCTTTTAGTTGGGGGTTTATGGTTGTTACTCCTAAACTGGTAACGAATTCAGCATCTATTCATTCTGCAATTGTATATATTTTAACCTTGTTTCTATTTTCAACAATATTTCAAAGATTCATTGGTGGTAACACTGATTGGTTTACAATATTCGGTAATTTAAATCTGCCGTAATGTACTTTCCCAATGGTTATCATAGGAGACTGATTAACGTTTTGTTGATCAATTTAAAACATAGTAAATTTCAGCGTTGTTTGTGCCGTGTCATGGCCGTAAAAAGTCTCCCCGTATATATAGTCTTTTCAGACAGTTTAGCCTGACATTTACGTTGTGTTATTATTGGTACTGTTTACTTATTCAGCTTGAACATTTCGGCCTGGGTGGTTCCAATACTCTCGCTTTCATAGCTTTAGGTATTACACAAATCGCCCCTTGGATATATTGTTGTTTTTTTTGCAGGCTCCGTAACCTCAGATCCCTTTTCTAAATTCCAGTTTATTTAGTTCTGCCCATAGTGTTTTTCGTTTAGCACAAGCCCATTATTTTAAGTGGGGACCATACGCCGCTTTTCATGGAAGTACACAGTAGTGTATCATTGAAGATTCAATGTGCACCGTCGTATGAACACATCTGCAGGCGTCTCTTGTTTTTAGAACTTGTTACATACATAAATGTGTTCTGTTCAACCCGGGGCTAAAGGGCGTGGGCGGTAGCATGCATTTACACTACCGTCCATGACCAGGCTCAATCAAACCGAGCCTGCAACATTTTCAAGTTTGTTGTGTTACTCTACCTTACCTAGTTTTTTAATTATATCCCTTGATTATACAAAATAAGGCTTTTCCGGAGCATTACTTGAAAAGTATTGATGGCATTTCATTGAAACTTCACAAAATGATTGAGGTGCAGTGTCAAAGAACCATAATTTTACTTTACCTAGTTTTTGAACTATCTACCTTTTTATTATACAAAATAAGGCTTGTGCGGAGCATTACTTGAAAATATTAATGGCATTTCAATGAAATTTCACAAAATGATTGAGACAAAAATTACACTCAATGATATGTCCCTTGGTTTAATAATCTTCCTTAATTCAATTTTCTTCTTTTTATTATCTCCATATTTTTTTGTTTCTAATACGTTATTCCCCATATTTGGACATTCAAGCACATGAATCGGGGAGCATCATTCGGTTTTACCGATTACTTGTTTTTATACCATTATAAACGAGATATGGGGCCTCCTTGGCCGAGTGGTTAAGGCCGCTGACTTCAAATCACTTGCTATTCATCGATGTGGGTTTGAGCCAGCTGGCTTACAGAAGGTTGGTGGTTCTACCGGTTGCCAGCTCGTGATGAAATAATACACGGAGGGGCACCTGGGGTCTTCCTCCACCATCAAAGCTGGAAAGTCGCCATATGACCTATAATTCTGTCGGTGCGACGTTAAACCCAACAAAACACTGAACGAGATATCAGGCTTAGTCTGTACACTGAGACCTTATTTGACATAATTAAAGCTTTGAAGCTCTTAACGAAAACTCAAAGTGCCTTGATGTTAATTATGTTAAATAAAGACAACTTAATTATAATCAGAAATGGTAAATCTAATCACACTCATCTGAAATAATTAAAACTTAACCAAGATGATGGCTCAAATTTTGAAACGTCATTGTTTGATCTATACTGGTAATTAAGAAAGAAATATGTATAAAACGATACGATTTCACTTCTGAAATTGTCGATTTCTCTCATCTAGACGGAGATATCGCCCCAACAATAGCAAATAGTGTCTATATATCACAATTTATTCGTTTTGTAAAAGCTTGCTCAAAGTAAGAGGGTTTTAATTGTAGATATCTTTATATTACAAAAATGTTGTTGCAAGAGGTCTACCATTATCACATACTACGGAAAGCTTTTGCTAATTTTATTTTGAAAAATTACTACAGATCATGCGAAACATTTTAGGTATTTCGTCATCTCAATTTTAGAATGGCTTTAAATCGGTAGAAGAAAAGACAGTGAACCAAAATTTTCAAACGTAATAGGCATATAGCACCAAAACAGTGTAATTTGCAAGATTTCCACACGCTTGAATAAAAAAGTACAACTTACAACTGAAATATGGAAGAAAAGGATATATATATTTTACATACATTTTTCTAAATTTGTGGTAACGTTTATAGACCCTTTTCAATTAATATTTCAAACATTCACGAGGGAGAAGTTAATTGAACGTATCAATTAATTACTAGCCTAGGTCAAGGTTGTCTTAAACAGTTTTTCAAAACTGTTGTATTTTATTACATAATCTTAATACTTTGTTTTGTAAGATAAACTTAAAGATCTTTAGACAAGCAATAACAACATGAAAAAACGTGAAATCCCACTAGTTATCGCAGTATGCGAGATTTGTTGCTTGGGAACATGTAGGTTTCCTGCATTACCATTGGTTAATTTTATTGTTGTCATGTACCTCATCTAAAGTCACTGATAACAGTAGGAGAATGATTTTATCTTCAAAATAAGGACATATACTTCTGTGTTTCAAGTCGAGATATCCGACTAGATAACTACAGAGTTTTAAATAATTTAGTTGTGCTTTGGGAAATTATTGTTGTTATAAGGACATCCATATATTGTTGTTGAAAACTGAATAAAAGAAGAAACAGAATCTGTAGTTTGCTTATTCCCTCCAATAGGCGGACCTGAGCCAAATAAATACCCGAAAAACTGAATGCGAGCAAATATTTCCCAAAGAAATTCCACGCGTCGCACACAGTGTTACAGCAGTTCCAAGCATTAACGCGAAATGCGGCGCGAAAACATTTTCGAGAAATAAATCATCATATCTAGTTGCTGAAAGGTTTTCAGAAAAAATGAACACATCTCCTTACAATATTATTGTGATCGTGGAATAAATATGCCACCATAGAGAAAAGAACAAACACGTGTTGTGACGTCAGAACATTTCTTTTTTTAGATTTAGTGCATCAGGAGTGATTACGAAATTAATTTTCCTGAAGTGAACTTAATAACGATCAAGAAGCAATTAACACAGATTTTGAGATGTTCTACAAGTACAGTACATACTGTTAGGATATTGTCTTTTACGCACCCAGACGAACCGTAAATTTATAGGCGTCATTATAATTTTTTTTAAAACAATCAGACGCATGAGGACGAAAATAGATATCATTAATGTTAATTGTCAGTTTTCAAAGATTCATCATCTTCTATTATCCCCGCGGTATTACTTCGGGTTTAAAAGATGCGTTTATAGGGTCTTGTAAATTAAATTTAATCTGAAAATGGTAGTGTAAATTGATACAGATTGGTGTTCTCTTATTAGACATTTGCGAATTAAGTCAACGTGGACTGTGGACACCTAAGACGATCGATTTTTCAAGGGGACCGTCTCAACATGATTTAATTAATTTATGTGCGGTAGGAAAACATTCCGATAATGATGGTAAGGTCTGGCTTATTATGCCACCGCACAGGATAATATTTGGATTTGTCCGTCCGTCTATTCGTTCGTGAGAGAAATGTTTAGTAGGGATCTAGCGTCACAACACTTTCCTGAAATGTTCTTCAATATTATAAGTTGCGCATCTGAGACAAAGTTGAAAAGATGAGCTATTCTGATCGCAATGCATCCGTCGTCGTCGTCCGACATGAAAAAAACTGGGTCAGCTGGGATCAAAATGTAGGTCAGCAGATAAAACATTGTCAAAACTGTAGAAAACTTAATATCTTGCGTCTCCATCCCTTTGTTGTGATTATACGCCCGAAGGGACGTATTTTGTTATACCCCCGGTGTCCATCTGGCCATCCGTCCGTCTGTCAATTAGTTATTTCGTGTCCGCTCTGTAATTCTTGAACCCCTTGAAGGATTTCGAACAAACTTGACACAAATGTTCACCACATCAAGACGACGTGCAGAACGCCTGTTTCGGATGGCTTGCTTTAAGGTCAAGGTCACACTTAGGGGTCAAGGTCATATGGCTTTGTTTCGTGTCCGCTCTGTAACTCTTGAACTGTTTGAAGGATTTTAAAGAAACTTTGCACAAATGTTCACCACATCGAGACGATGATTGTTAAAAATGGGACCAACTAGAGTTATGGTTCCTTGTCACTACACTTCCTCTCAATGAGGTCTATCATTGTATAAAGTTACGACTTGGTATCTTCAATACTTTTTTAGTTTATCCCCTGGACAAGACGTGTCATAAAGGGAGATAATTCAAAAGTGGGACCACATAGAGCTATAATTTCTTGTCATGAACTCCCTCTCATTGACATTTGTAAATACGTAAAATATGAAAATACCTTTCAAGTTATGCCCCGGACAAGATTTTCCAAAAAAGGTAGATAATTCAAAACTGTGACCATCTAGAGTTATGGTTCCTTGTTACTACACTCCTCACTGACTTCTATCTGTTTGTAAAGTATCAAGTAAATATCTTGCATACGAGTTATGTCCCAGACAAGGTTTGCAAAAAATGGGAGATAACTAAAAAATGGAACCACCTAGAATTATGATTCCCTGTCACTCCATTTCCTATCAATGAACTCTACCATTCTATTAAGTAACAACTTGGTACCTTCAATACTTCTTGAGTTATCCTCTGGACAAGAGGTGTGACAGACGGACGGACGGGCAAGGTGGCGACTATATGCTCCCCCACTTCGGGGAGCATAAAAATTGGAATCAAGAATATTTACAAAGCTTTTCTTTGATCTAAATCTAGTTGCCTAGTGTTAAAGCCAAGATGACCCGATTTCAAACTTTGTCGAGAATTTGTTAACTCAAACCATTATGCATAAGTTTCATTGCGATTTGGCTAAAAGTTTAACCTCTACAGTGTTAACAGTGAAATTGTGTACGGCGGATGACGACCGACGACGGACACAGTGCAACTTGAGCACTCAGATGATCTAAAAAGTCGGATGTGCAACTCCTAATGTTAAATAAAATTCCTATACAATTTCATGACCGTTACGATCGTTCAATACTTTTGGCGATATGTATAATACAACTTTTCTCTGTTGGACAGAAAAACGGAAAAACTTTTATATCACCCACCGCATAGTTATGATATAATAACCCAAACCTTATTGCCGTTAAAGGCTGTTTTTCCTACCGCGCATAATATAATCAAATTATGTTGAGATGACCCCCTTGAAAAATCAATCGTCCTAGGTGTTCACACTCCACTTCGTCTTAATTCGCAAATGTCTAATAGTAGCTGTGGTACAGGAATTTCTGTAAAGGAAATCAAATATAATCATTTGTTTAGACGTGATTGACCAGTTCGGGTACGGATATAAATGACCGATGAAGTGCGTAATGACATAATCGTATATATATTTTTTTTATTTTGAGGGCAATTATTCCGTTATCGTGCCGGACAATCGTATTAATGTCATTAATGCTTAGCTCTAGATACTCGACACTGACTACATTTTATCTGATCGATTTCATTATGGAACTAACTCAACTAAGAGACATGCTGTTATGTAAAACGTAGCATGTTGTTGAGGAAATTCGTTTCACTGATCGGCATGGACTGTGATTAAGATTACTGCCATATCTCTTATATGCATGGAATTGTCATAGGGTGGATTTGTACATTTTGGTCCCTGTTAGCATCTTTATGTTTAACAGGTCTTTTTGTGAAAAGTATATTTCAACATGTCAATCGTCAGTCTCCGTATTCTAAAAGAACCCGTTTTATAGCAGGAATAGTGTATTCTAAATAGTTTAATTAGTAAAATATGTAGTCGTATTTAGAGCTTTAGATAGTCACTCCGTCACTTTTCCCATTTTGTTCGATTAACTTTTGCACTCGTCAATAACCAATCACACCACTCTCCGCCATTATTCAAAATGTAAACAATGCCATTTTTTGCCCCATCAAATGAAAACCTATTATTTGTAATTGTATATTTATATAACTGCAGGTAAAGATGTGTTATATTTACCTTGATAATATTATGTGTTTCATTGAATTGCATCGGTCAATTGATGTAATTGTATGTATTTTGTTCATTATTGATTATATTTGTGTGTATGAATGCGTATATATAATTACAGGATCATATCATACAGGATCGTATCTTTTACATCCTTACTACCAACCCCAGGGTCCCAAATACAACGCAAAAGCTCTACCGAACCCAAAAAAGCTAGTACGGCGACAAAATGTGATTAATACTTATTGTCATTTCGCTAACTGGAATGAACTCAGGACTTCCTGCTATTCCGCATGTTGGCATGAACTGTCACTACTTGTCAGTTTGCTTAATATATAACTGTGATTAAGATTAACCGCCATTTCACTACGTACTGATGAAAAGTTAAGGATGAATTTCCAACAGGAAAAGCCAGGTTCCCCAGCTACCGAAACCAAAGTTCACAGCAAGTGAATGTGCACACGACTAGCACGCGTGCGCGCGCGCGCACACACACACACATACGCACGCACGCACACGTCAGGATAAAGGAACACAATGGGGCACCTGCTAGGAACGGTCAGTGACTAAAACACTACTATGGAGCTTATACCCGTCTTTGATACACACCTAGCCTCACTCTTTACCCTATTTCCAAAGTCACCGGACAGTTTAATTTAATGTTGAAACCCTAAAACACGAATTGACAGTAGAATGCATTACACGTACAACAATAAAACGTTCATGTACTCAATGCAGAAGACAGACCACACAAACGCTATATTTTTATATTCCCGATTGCAGAGTAAATATTATATGAAGCAGGAAATAAATAGGTAGGCAGCATGTGAATATTCAAAATTACAAACTTTTACTTTTAAAAGCATTAATACAGTCTTTGTTATTTCTTTGCAAAGAATACGATGATATTGGATGTCAGGGAACGATTTTGTACTGTCATGCTCTGTGTTCGACTTTTGTATTATTCGGGTAAAAACTTTACATTCTGTCTGATTGTCACTTTCCTGTGTGAGTTAATTACCTCTGATGTTTTCGAATGTCGTTGAAAAGTTGTTCTAATTCATTGGATGAATACACGAGGGAGTGGCATCATCGCCACAAAAATTGTCTAAGAAAATAATATGATTACAAACTGCGTTTTCGAGAGGAGCATGAAAACTAGAAACGTCTGGAAATGGATCCTTAATTTAAACAATATGACAGAAGAATACAATAATTTCGCGACGTGATTTATGTAATGGTAAAAGAAAATATATTTGTCCTGTTAATATAGAATGACAAAGTAAGAAAATGTCTTGAAAATAACACATGTACAGTTTCTTCTATTATATTTTCATTTTATAAATTCATTAAAATTACATGAGATGGCCTACATAAGTACAGTAAAACTTCACATTTACAGAAGGTAGAGGTATTTGATAGTAGATCTCCGACTGAAACAAGTAGTAACCCATTAAAAAGCGTTTTAGTAATTTCCTCTTGAATAAATAGAAGATTATCCTCTTGAAAAAAAGAACGCAAGCAGACTCGGTTTGATCGTGTCAGTTCATGAGAGGTTAGGACATGTGCAACACCCTGCACACCCCTGTGCATAAATTCGAAACCTAGAAAGCTCTACTGAACCTGCTCTTACCACTTAGTCAATTCTGCGTATCTCCACAGGCCAGATATATCTCCATTTAGCTACCACAATTCTCCAAACGCTGCTTGCTCTTGATATTTTCAAAGGATATACATTAGACAAAAATAATAATAATCAAGAGGGTCATGATGACCCTGGATCGCTCACCTGAGTTATATGAGCTACATGTTTTAAATGTCAAACTGATGCTAAAATATTAAGAAAGTCAGTAGGTCACATTCATGGTCAATGAAATTCAGTTTTTAGATCGGTGTGCAAAACTGTGTATGTCATCCAAATTTAAAGGCTGTATCTTAAAAAACAAGAAAGTAGGTCAGCAGGTCAAGGTCACAGTCAAGTGACATCATATTACTTGGGATCATCACGTAATTATAATTAAACAGTCTTGGAAATAGGATCAGATAATTATTTAATTATGCTTTCCTATATAACTCATATAATAACTAAATGACCCCGGGGCATGGCCTCTTTTAATCCCTTGGGCACAATTTGAACACTTTTGGTAGAGGACTACTCGGTAATGCATCATACCAAATATCAAAAGCCTAGGTCATGTGGTTTTAGACAAGAAGATTTTTAAAATCTGTTTTCCTATATAAGTCTATATAATACTTGGGACCCCAAGGGCAGGGCCTCTTTTCACCCAAGGGGTCCATTTAGAACAATTTTGGTTGAAAACCATAAGACAATGCTACAAACCAAATATCAAAGGCTTAAGTCTTATGGTTTCAGACAAGAAGATTTTTAACTTTTTTTTCCAATATAAGTCTATGTAAAACTTGGGATCCCCGGGGCGGGGCCATATTTGAACCTAGGGGGATAATTTGAAAAATCTTGGTAGAGGACCACTAGATGATGCTACATACCAAATATCAAAGCCCTAGGCCGTGTGGTTTTGTACAAGAAGATTTTCAAAGTTTTCCCTATATAAGTCAATATAAACCATGTGACCCCCGGGCGGGGCCATATTTGACCCTAGGGGGATAATTTGAGCAATCTTGGTAGAGGACCACTAGATGATGCTACACACCAGATATCAAAGCCCTAGGCCCTGTGGTTTTGGACAGGTTGCCTTGGCAACCAGAGTTCTGTATGATATTCAATTTTTTGAACAATTTTTAAAGACCATCCAAGGTTCATCCCTGTGAAGTTTCATCAAAATTGGTTGGTGGTTTAGGAGGAGATGTTGTTTAAAGGAAAGTGTGGACGGACGCACGCACGCCGGACGGTGAGCGATCACAATAGCCCACCCTGAGCCTTTGGCTCAGGTGAGCTAAAAACAGCTTGTTCGTCATACTCCAGAGAGAAAACACTATGTTCTCTATTCGCAAAAATTGATTAGAAACCGTCGTATCTTTAAAACAACATTTATATCTAGAAGGCTTTAAAATATTTATATAGGACTGGCTTTACTTGATACCCCAGATGATACTTTGAGAGGATTTATAAAGCATTTCTTTAACCTCAGTTATGTGTCTCTGTCTTATTTATTATTCTTTAGACGTACATGAATAGGAATACATCTAAACGGTAATTCATGGCTATACTGTACTACCACTAAAATGAATTAATTAATTAGTCCCAACAGTTTTCAGTGTGCCAAAGAGCTTTGCTTCTTACCAATTAGCGTCATCAATTTTTGGTCAAAAGCCGTATATCTTTTATATATCATATAATATAGTCTTGGTTTCACTTTACCTGAAACGCCATTGACGGCTTTGCATTCATCTTCACATACAACGAGAACAATACATTTATACAACCAAACACTGCTTCCAACGAACAAAACACTGTCATTTACCGTAAACTCAGGAGTTGTAAAATCCACCACAGTTCTGTAAATTGCTTTCTGGTTAAGGATAAGCCTATTATTTTAATTGGGGACCAAACGCCGCTTCTCATGGAAGTGCTTTTGTTTGTTTGTTTTGGGTTTTACACCGTTTTTCAACAGTATTTCAGTTAGGTAACGGTGGGCAGTTAACCTGACAGGTGTTCCTGGATTCTGTACCAGTACAAATCTGTTCTCCGCAAGCAACTGCGGACTTCCCCACATGAATCAGAGGTTGAGGATGAATGATTTCAGACACAATGTCTTATAAAATCGTAACGGAGAACATTCGCCCCGCCCGGAGATCAAACATGCGACCCCGTGATCCGTATATTCGCGCTCTCCCTACTGAGCTAAGCGGGCGGAATTGCACCGTGTTTTAATTTAAAGTTCAATGTAAACTGTAGCTGCTTCGGTAGCCTCGTGATAGAGCGTCCGCTTCATGTGCGAGGGGTCGTGTATTTGCTTCCGGGCCACGTGATGCCAAAGACGTGGAAATATTGTAATATTGGCCTCCTTGCTTGGCGCTCAGCAGTGTGACGATAGCACTAGGACTGGTCAACCTGGAGTCAGTATGATGCGATTTGGTTGGGTATCATGCCACGTGATATTCCAGTGAGGCAGCACTATGAAGTTGGGCATTGTTACAAGTAGACACCGTCGTTTATATGACTGAAAAATTGTTAAAAACGACGCTAAACCCGAATACACACACTCATACACCGCCGTGATTTTTTAGAAAAAAAAAGCTTTATATGCAAGCATCTGTCCATATTCTTCTAAAAAATAGATATATTTATAACATTTTAGCCAAAAGAGCATAGTAATGAGCATTTGATATGTTCATATACAAGAAAATTTTGTTATTAAGAAATGTTACAGCAACTCTTCTTGGACATGTACTGTTGGCACATCAAATGGTTATTTACTATTTGGGTGTATTTCATTTTACATTCAACAATGATCTGTTTGCTATACAATCTTTTAAGCAAATATTGTAATCTGTAAATCAAACATTATCTTAAATGATTAAAAACCCTTCTTTCCCATATATCATGACATTCTAAATTGAAAAAACACGTTATTTAAATCTGGCAAAAACTTCAACAAGGATATCTTAAATTAAAAAAAATCCTTACTTTGTAGAAAAATTATCCGGATAACAAACGATATTCCTTTACACATGTTTTAACACTTTGCATGCATTGGATTTAAACTTCAGACATGCTTTCCGGTCATAATGGAATCTATAACAAGATAAAGGTAATCAGGCAATATAATAACAGACTCGCTACTGAAATGTGCAACCTCCCTCCAGCTTTAGGTGAATTTACGGACATCCATGGCCGAGTGGTTAAGGTCGCTGACTTCAAATCACTTGCCTCTCATCGGTGCGGGCACGAGCCTCACTCGGGGCGTTGAATTCTTCATGCGAGGAAGCCATCCAGCTGACTTACGGAAGGTCGGTGGTTCTACAACTTTCGCTTTCTCACTAAGGATATGTCCATTACAAAATCGAAAAATGTAGATCCAATGCGGTTACGTATACTGTGCTTTGTATATTTTACAACATGAAATACTTAACTGGAAGCATGTGAGTGAATTCTATTCAACATAAATGCATTACGAAGCCATATCGCAAAAACATGTGGTGTAGGAATGCACAAAAGTTGGATAAACTAATTGTACGTTTGAACTGGTAGGTTTTATATTAACTGTGAACATATAGATTACAGTATCTGGGTTAGCTTTCGTGTTGATCATATATTTATTGAGACTTAGAGGATTTCAAAAGACTGAATGTTTATTGAAAGCACAGTAAATTTATTGTGTGTCAGCTCCACAGTTTCTACGGAAATTATTTTCCTTTGTAACGGGTATTCCATTTTTCTTACTTTTGCCTTTTACTGTATTTCATTTTATTTTATTTATTTATTTATATTTATTTTCCAGTTCAAAGATGCCATGTTACAAGAAGAACCTAAACTAAGACTACATATTTGAAAGCCCAACGGAAACAAAATACTTCTAATCTAATCTTCTCCTTCAAATAAAATCTCCGTTTAAAGTAACCAAACACCTGTGTCAAAACAAATCTCTTTTAAAGACATTTCATATTCTATATTCTCAAATTAATCTATTAGTGACAGCAATCTATATAAACATGTCATTCGTATTGTATTTATCCAACAGAAAAGTTGAACAGAAATGTACCGTCTAGCATTATTTTTCACTTTACTTCAACGATTTTAATAGATTAAATGTAGTTATACATAATTTTTTGCTGAAACATCGAAATTTGTTTTCGTTATCGACAGATGAAGCCAATCCGACCAATGCTATACATAAACTAACGCAAACGACAAAATGCTAAAATAAATACAGTGGCTTTATTTCACGTCCATTACGTCAAACCGCTGATAAATATTTATTATACGATACATGTATTCAAAAGAATGTGAATGTTACATAAAAGTATAAGCTGATTTAAACTCTATTTCTTTCTCTTTTTGGGAGCGTGGGGGAGGGGAGTGGGGACGGTTTTGGTTAGCGTGATCGTTTCAACAGATTGGGGGCAGTTAACGTGATCAGTGTTCCTAGATTCTGTACCGGCTGAAAATATTGTTGCATTATTTGGCAATATTTTCAGCCGAGGCCAAAGCTATTGATTTAGCTCTAAATTTTATATAAAAAAATAGTGAAGAAAAATTTATTATCTTTTCCGACTCGCTTTCTGTTTTACAGTCAATTCATAACCGAAATATGGAAAATCCATTCATTCAAAATATTCTTCTCAGGTTTCATGAACTATCTTTTAAAAAGTTTATTATATTTTGTTGGATTCCTAGTCATGTTGGTATTCATGGAAACGAGGATGCTGATATTGCAGCAAAGAAATCCCTTTTATTATCACAATCTAATTTGAAATTACCACATACCGATTTTAGGCCCAATATAAAGAAATACATTTTATCTAAATGGCAATCGTCATGGAACAGTGCTTCATTCAATAAACTTCATGATATCAAACCTACTCTAGGGGAATGGCACCAAGGGAACAAATCTGTTCGCAAGGAGGAAGTTGTAGGTCATGCCCGTTTGACTCATTCTTATCTTTTGAATAAAGAAGATCAACCCGAATGTGTATCATGTCAAACACCGCTAACTATTAAACATATTCTAATCGACTGTGTGGACTTTGCTACACAGCGCGGTACATATTATGACGTTCAATCTTTGAAAGAATTATTTGGAAACGTTTCAGTCGGAAATATTTTATCGTTTTTAAAGCAGATATGAATATATCAAAAAATCTAACATTTCATATTTTTGTTTACATCTTGCAATATTATTATATTTGCAGCTGACATTTTAACACACACGTATATACATTTTTACATGGATGTTTTTAGATATGCTTTACATTTTTACATGGATGTTTTTAGATATGTTTTACATTACTTATAGTGTTCTTTACATTTTTACATGGATGTTTTTGGGTATGCTTTACATGTTTACATCAATTATGATTATGCTTTACAGTTGGCGTTTGCAATATGACTTCTTCTCGGCGATATATGACCATTTTGTGTCGATTCGTCTTAAAACCCAACTCACTCACTCACTCACTAGATTCTGTACCAGTACTAACCTGTTCTCCACAAGTAACTGTCAACGTCTCCACATAAATCAGAATGGCGGAGGGTGTATGAGTTCAGACACAATGTCTTTTTTATCAAATCGTCACGGAGAACATACACTTCCATTCACGGCCCTGTTATACGTAGATCTGCACTATTTTTATTGTCACTGTAGAAACCCCGATATAATAAGGCTTAGAAACCCCGATATAATAAGGCATTAACTTTCTCTAAGTAGTAAAAGTAGTACCAAACGACATCCAAAGAGCAAAGAACCTCCAATGGACTCTTTTCAATCTAGGACTTTCATTTAACCTGACAAAAGAATTCGCATTAGATCTCTCACTTAAGATGCCTACGAGACGACATAAGATTCATTGAGCCTGTGTGCGAATGACGGTTTCTTATAGCTAAGTCGTCAATGATATTATAATCCTACACATTTTTGAAATCCACCAATCAAGGGATAGGTAAGTGATGTCCTTTTGCACAATCAATAATTGAATCATTGCTGATGTTTTTCCTAATTGCTATCACCAAGCTGTAATGTAAAATGGCTGCTGAAGTCATCAAAAATTAATCTCTAAGTTTGGTTCCCAGTGCAATATACAAAGTAAAAGTAGCGTAGTGACAGGAGCGGGTAATCTGGCGGTAGAAATTATGCTCAGTTGAGCTTCATTTTCAACAAGAAACCCCAAGAGTTTGTATCAATTCATAGATTCCTAGATATAACTGAATTTAGTTTAAGTACCGCTTAAGCCGGTGCTAGGGGGCGTGAGAGGTGTTGCATTTTTCATTACCTCTCATGAACAGACTCAGTCAAAACGAGTCTGCTATTATTCTGCTTGGTTGCATTCTATGCTTCCAAAGGATCTTTTTACAGATTTTATTAGTAACGATTCAGTTGAGGAAAAAGCGGATATACCATTAGCTTATTTTTTACTTGTGTTTTGGTAGACATCTGACTTTTGTTCTGACAATTTGGATCAGGGCATAGCATTTTTAAACAGTTTTAGCAAGAGCAGACGTTAATTCCTTTCAAGTTTGTAAACGTCAAATTCTACTTTTGGAGTGGATAATTACGTATAAAATATGAAATTTAATAAATAAACCTTATGTCCGCGGACGTGTTTATAATATGAACATACATTGAAACTATCACCGGAATATTTTTACTGATGCAACAAAGTTTTCACATTTTGTTTTGTCGACCAGTAAATTTAAGTGTTTAAATATAAATTTTATTCCGGACCTTTATAGTGGCTTTAAAGATTTTGTATTATTTTAATTCATTATTACTAAACAGTAAGCTATTCACTGAAAGTCAATTACATTTTTCCAGTGTAGGACATCAGACATGAAAACAACACGGAGATACAAATATGCATAACTAATTTTTGATACCTCATGTTTTCTTTCATATACAATGCTTCAATAATATGCTTAAACACGAGAATAACAGAAATCTACATGTATGTTACAGGAATAAAAACGGCAAATAAATGTATTCATCTACCTCCTTAAATGTGTCGGTCATATGAATAGTTGCATATAAAACATAATATCTGGGTAAATGAAATTATCAAATACATAGAAAACATAACATTATTCTTAAAAGGAAATCAAAACCTAACCTTTTACAATATATTTTTAAGTCAATGTGTCGCCTATTAGAATCCATATTAATAACTGCCTAACACTTTAATACCAGAAATGTCAGCAAACACATCATTACCACAGAAATGTTCTTAATTTAAAAACTTTGTGTTTCATAGTTTTGTTTACAATACATTTTACCTGACATTTGTAATAGTCGTTATATTTCAAATATCAAAAAACAAAACAAAACAAAAAACGCCATTATATAAGGAGTCTAATCACTGTTAACAGAGCTAGAAGACAATTAGTGACTTCTTGATCTTTCAGTTGTTGTCAACCATATGTTGACCTGTTAGTGTCACGTTTTCCTGAAAGCGGTGCCTGTCATATAATCTTAATTGTTAACACGTTCTACATTAGTATATGTTTGAATCTGATGGCAATGACTCTTATATTCCATGTTATTTTTATACAGCACATTTTTAGCACCCAGTTTTTGCACATGCACTTCTTACGACTACCATTTCAGGGACGCTTCACACAGACTCATGGAATATATACCGTCATAATATTATACATGGCATCATTTTACCTGCCCTAAATCACCCATTTCCAAACCGTAAAATACGGTTAACTATAGCTTAACTAGTTTGCTCTTGTCCCCTATACTTTCAATGACCTAACGTAGTATCGGTAGGTCAGTACACGAGCAGTCGATTGTCTGAATGGTAACAGTAACTGATGTGCGCTTCCTTCTTGAATAGTTCATTTTCATTGTGTTTTTTTTCTTTATGACAAAAATCTGTCTCTTCGCGGATGTTCTTGTGTTTCACAGATGTACCAAGGATAGGAGAGGCAGATTCAGTTTCATGCACTATGTTTACAACTAAGTCAACAGATTTGTCAATGTCAGGTAAAGACGACAACTTTCTTTCTGTAACAGAACATTTAAGTGCAGCGGATCGATTAACATCTGTTGGTTGGTTGCATGCAGATAAGTTTGACTCATTGTTGCCCTTGGACTGGGTGGAAGAATTTTCGTTTGTTAGGGTTATGTTGATTGTTGAGGTGGTTGGATGTAGCATGGCCCTTTGCTAGGTTTAGCCTTTATTGCTTCTGACAGATCACAGGCTTTCTTCATTCATTACGCAGTCACTTGCCTTGCCTTTGGGAATATGTTTGTTCTTTTGGTTCGTCGAAATTCATCTTTACACAGCGTTTTGTGTACATTTCTCCTGCTGCATCAGGGTTCAATACATCTTGGCAGTCAACTAGCGTAAGGGTAAGAACTTCCTCCTGTTAGACCAAAAGTTTGCTTGCTTTTAAATTATCGTTCAATGACTGCATTTCCTTGCTCTGAAAGTCCTTTATGTTCGTCCATAAATCATTTTCACCACTCAAGTCCTGCATAGATTCACTATCCTGTTCACATATTTATTCTCATTGTCCGTATTGTCACCATAGTATGTTCGTTGTTTCGTCGTTCACACTTCGTTTTATATTACATTTTTTTTTGTATAAATATGCGAATAAGCCCCCAACGGGATACCATAAAAATGTTCTGAAATATTTTAGGTAATGGTTTAGCAATTCACATATTTATAAAAAAAACTCATTAGAAACTGATACAACTTGACTTATTATGTTAAATTTAATAGAGTAAGATCGGACTTTCATCTTTATTTTGTTGTAACTTGACTTAATAAGTAATGTTTTAACTTACCAGACTTACTGGTTTCATTATGCACCATGATGATGGGAAGTGCTGAAGGAAAATAAAACTTAAAGATTTTCAAGTGTTTTAGGTTCCAAGACTGCTGATTTCATTGTGCACTATGATCTTTCTCAAATTTTGATGTCATTTTCAAGATACATGCTTTAAAATTTAAATATACTCTTAGAATAAAGAACGTCAAAATAATATATTCAATTGCACATAACTTTGTTGATAATTAAGTTTATACTGAGACTGATGTAATTTTGCTGAGCTGTCATAAGCTAAAAAAAATGCACATTCATGCAAAGTGTCATTACAACCTGTGATAATTTAAAGTTACCTTCAATGAAATTGCAAGCATCTATTTATTTTATTTACGATTCCAGATTATGCAAATAGCAACTGTTATATTTGAATTCTATTTTGTTACTTTTTACTTGCTTTTTTCATGTTAGTTTTGTACGTAAAATTTCTCATACGTCAGAATATCAACAATCGACAATGGTGCCTACAAGCAGTAGTTTCGAGATTTCGGTAACATAATTTGACCGTACCTTGTATGTTTCGGTTCCGAAGAATCGTTAACCGTTCCTGTCTCGGTTTCTTACGGCATTGTTTACATCTGGAAATAGATGTGTGTGCATGCTCGGAGGTTAACCATGCTATTGTTGTAACTGCTAAATGTCGCGGACTACAGTTAGTGGTTCCGTTTTATTTCTCATCGAAATCCTTGAAAGCACGCCGAGTTTAACAATTTCCATTGCTTGAATATTTTAAACAAAAATATTTGACCAGTATTTTTTTTCTGTAATACAATTTAATTGTTCTACGGGAAGTAGCTTCCCAGCCAGCATGACTATATCGGCCCGATATAGGTATAAAAAAATGTCGGAATGTCGGCAAAATGTGCCATTGTAGGGTCGACGTCGGGCGGTTGTAGTGCCGCAAAATATTGAAATCGGTAGATCGACATCAATCAGTGTAACTATTTCGTACGTCTGATTGACATCGGGCCGATATTGGATTCTCTAATATAACTATATTTTTCAAAAGTTATTGATAAACATGAAATAAACATTATTTATTTGCAATGGACCATTTTATTTTGTTCTTGAACATATATGTAGACTTCAGTTCAGTCTGACTTTGATGGTCAAGGGAGAGAAATATGTTAGGTCTGTTTACTTTATGCAGCAAATACTTTAAAGCAAAACAGATATAATGCAACATTTTCAAAAAGTGTACATATAGTAGTAAGTAATCTAATTGTTTATATGTGCTAATTTATAAGGCAAATATCATGTATGCCAGAATTAATCAAACTAGGTTCCAAACAAATTTTGTAGACGGTATTTATCAAAATGTTATATGTAATAAAGGGAGTAAATAATTAAGATGCATTATTATTTTTATGTAAAATGCCGCCATAGAAATATTTATATTTTAAATTACAAAAAATTGAAAATATAAATATGTTTAAAATTCTAACTGAACAATTTTAATAGTGTTAAGAATATACAGAAAGCTTACGTAACTGTATAAAACATGCAGTATATAGTTGTGAAAAATATTATATCTATCATACACATGATGCGAGACACATCAGTTCTCAAGAAAATTACTCTGAGAATTTATAAAGTGTATATTTTAAGAAAACTTTGATAAAGCACTGCGTGTCACACTACTTCGCGACCACGATATGCTCTGCCAATATCGGGCCGATATCATTTTGATGTTGACTAAATATCGTTTGCCAATATCGGACCAATGTCATTATGATGTTAGCCCGATACCGTCTGCCGACGTTGGGCCGACATCATTCCTATTTACAGCCTAAATTGAAGCCGATATCGGGCCGTTATAGACAACGACGTCGGTTTGGTATCGGGCCGATATAGAATGTTGGCTGGGTTTAAGAATGGCAGAGAAAATAGAATATTTAAATTTCGAAGTATTAAGTCAAAATTTCATTTATTTATGAATTCGACCTTGGAACATACACGGTTTGGATAAAATGTGCTTATAAACTCATTTTTGAGTAAAGAAAATATAAAAATATTCATAGACTGTTCTATTTAGTTTTTATAATTTTTTCCTCCATCAAAATTATTGTGTTAAAGGATGTTCAGACATTTACTCAAGATATACCAGTAAAAGAGAAAAAGAGAAGAAAAAAAAACAATGACGAGGTTCAAATAGGAAAAGCTATGTTCCCAGATTGCAGCATCTAAAAAGAAAACCCCACAGCAGGGAATGTATTATGTGTAAACGATAGACATGTACAATTAAAGTACAAATTACAAATACAGCCGAATTGCAAGCACAAACTGAAGCCAATAAGGAAGTTCGGCACCGCCTTTGACAGATCAGCTAGGGCTTTGACCCATTTCTTACATGCGAACTCTCGCGTTTAATCCTCACTAAGTTTCAAATATAGAAAGTGAAAAACCACAGGCCACCAAACGACATAAATGGAATGTTGCAGGCTCGGTTTGACTGAGCCTGTTCGTGGACGTTGGTGGAAATACAAGCTACCGCCTAGGCCCTCTAGCTCTGGGTTGAGCAGAACTCAACATTTACACATGTTATAAGTACCAGAATATTATTTAGCACCGAAATAAAATGTAGAGACGCCCACAGGTGTATTCATACAGATCTTAACAAACTGGAATTTAGAGAGGGGATCTGAGTTTATGGAGCCTGCATATCACAGTTACTGAACAGTGAAAATAAAAGTTATCCCCCACCCCCAGGCGAATCTATATGCGCGATATGTAAAACACTAAATGCTCATGTCCAAATATGTATTAAAAGAAACCAAAAAAAGCACGCACAGAATGACTTTGCTGAACGCAGACGGTAAAAG
>NW_026460155.1:0-74447 GCF_021730395.1 Mercenaria mercenaria | reverse complement strand
ACTCCGAAGAGAATTCGTTTGGAGTGGGAAGGCATTACTTCTACCCAAATGCACTCTAGACCTCTGAGCTCGAGGTCATGCCGACGATTGTGATACACAGTATTTTTTAAATATACGATTACTCCCCCGTGACTGTCTCCGGTTCTGTCTTTTCTTTCTGGAAAGTGAAAGTTTGGAATCTTTATATCGTCATTGGAGGTGTTTGAGTTTAGCCATGTTTCAGAGAAGCTAAGATGTCAAAAGTGTTAAATTCAGTCCCCAAGATATCGATTTTGTTTAATAAACTTTGTACATTGTAATGTAACACAGACAGACTGTTACCTCTTGCCATGAGCTCGGATAATGTATGAGATATGGACGATGTAGAAGAGCATGTAGAGCTGGTAGAATGTGATGAAGACGGACCGGGATTTGGATGGATATCTCCAGCCGTAGCAAGTTCGATATAAGCCATGTACTGCACACTATTACTGCCAAATATATAAGAACTGATTTGGTTAGAAGAATGTTTTGAATACATTTGATCCCTGGAATGACACGTTTGTGTGGGTAGGTGATTCTATGTCTAACTTGAATCTGTACTGCAGTATATAAGGAGTAAGTAAAGAAACTGTTTGAAACCGTAGAGATTAGTATTGAGACATGTAAGAGTAATGGTAATTTCCACGGGCATATATAAGAGTACATGATCGATGTGGAAGAAGTGTTTTTCATCCCGTCTAACAAGACATATGCATCCCCACTCCTATACCTAGATCCTCACTCCCTGTAATTACTATAAGTGCTCTTTTTTCCAGGCACCATAGTGCTTTGGAATTCCCTTCCAGTACAACTTTTGCAAGCCCCAATCTGAACCAGTTTAGACAGGTTGTAACCAAACTTGCACACAATGCTTAACATGATAGACCTGTTTCTTTAAACTGCTTTTATCTGTAAATCCTTCTTGTTTTTAACACTATCAACTGTATTCATGCTTGCAATACACATCGTGTATTACTTTTTTTCTCCTGTCCATTCTACTTTTAAAATTCTTGTAAAGGCGCGCAGCTGCACGTAATACTCCTAAAGAGGAATGATGCAGTATAAAAAGATAAATAGAGGCTTTAAAATATTTGTTTTAGCAGATGCAGTTTCTGCATATCTCTGAAAGTTTAAAGTTTATATCAGAGGAAAAAAAGTAGAAAAAGGAAGGTTGTTGAACATCTGGTTAAACCGTATAGTGCTTCTAGACACATCCCTTTGGCACAGGCGTTCCGTGCCAGCTCAACCCATCTTTGTAGGTCTTTTAAAATAGGGCGAAAATTCTTGCCATATGACTTGAAACCACAGAAATTAGTCCGACAGAAGGATGTTTCGGCAAGAATTATGTAATACATGTAATACATTATAATTCCTGGTTTCGGTTAGTACAATGAACAAAGGACAGCATATGACACGTCAGATCAAAGATGGAAACATGGTAGCTAGAGTATGGAAGGTTACCGTTCAGGAATTAGGAAACCCAAACAAACGCAGGTAGTTGATACCATTGACCGAGAGTTTGCAGACTCACATGAAATTATCTCGATGTCAGGGCGAACAAATGCTTGTCAGTTTTACAGTATGAAGAAACTAAAGACCGCCGGGGTCTCAAAACACCAGCGTCATCATTTGGTTGTAAGCAGTGTAAAGACAATTTACACAGGTATAACAATACTCTTCTTATTAAAAAGTTATATTGATCTAATGAATAGTTTTAAAGAATTCATGGTATTATTGAGTCATTGCTATGTTACGTGAACGTACTTTCTTTTACTCCATGTATATAAATTAGGTCTGAGTCAACAAGTCGCTCAAATCCAAAAATGTACTCAAATTATCGCTCTGGGTCAAATTTCTCGAAATATTTAAGCATGTCAGAAGAGGAAAAGTCTTTTATTGCATTATAAATTCGACTGCTCTTAACAGGTTAATCTTCTTAGTACAGGATAAAATGTTTCGAGAAATCCAGCCCTTAAGTACAAAAGCCAGTTCCAGAGAAGTTGTGCAATAACTGTAGTTGAAAATCAAAAAGTATTGCTTACATAAAAATATTTGTCATCTATTTTCAGGGTTAATCCCCGTGATATTTTAAATAATACTTTCAGTGAATGCTTTCTTTCGTATCATGCGTCCAGAACTGGGATTGGCTAACTAAAGGACAAGTCCATACAGACCTCCAATCCAAAAACGTCCGTAAAACTTATGGCAACAAGAGCAAAATTGGAAACTCCAGAAAATCGATTTTAGTATATATAATCATTGCAAATCACTAAATGTTATAATTTGATACGTTTTATTATTGCTCATTATTACTACATTTTAATAAGAAATCCATTCCTTCAATTTAGCTACATAACGGTTGCAAAAAATCACCCAGGAAGGTACATATCAAAATAGAAACACCCCGTAAAATGCCAACAAAATTATCTTGGAAGTCTGACTAGCGGACACTAAGCACAAACTTCAGAAAGAAACAGACAGTGTCTAAGATTAATGACAACATTACATGGTGTAGACATTTTTACTATGTGTCGTGTGCATATGTACGTTATGTTTTTAGTACGAATGAGAAAGTTTGATTGATTCATCTTTTGATAATCAATTTCCACATGCAATATACTTTTCTAATATGAGCTGTCTCAAGGGAAAAGGTGTTTAGAGTTAAAGTTTTGAAATTGAAGAAAAACATGTTTCATAAAGCTTGGTTTCTTGTGAATTTTGATACATTGTAATATGATATAGAAATAATAATCATACAAGCGGGCATATTAAATATAGACACATAACTAACTTATTAAAAAGTTCTACCGATGACATGTTTATCACAGTGAATTTCGGACATTTTATCTTTCTATGCGTCATTAACAATGCTAATTACCGTACCCCACACCCCCTTGTCTTTAGATGGCTATTAAAAAAATACATGTTTTAAATTATCTGTATAGATTAACGGTTATTGTCGTAAGTTGTTGACAAAATTATTGCATTCTTACTTTGTTTAAACGGACTACAGTACAAATTCAACAAAAAAAAAAAACAGGAATTATTTCATAACTTTCAGTGAACTTTTTGTGTAACCGTGATTACATATGCTCTATGTTACCTTTTGTGATGATTTGTAAGTAATGAATGATCCTCATCTGTTATAGCTTTTACAACTTGCTTTCGTTTAAATATGTTTTTTTATTTTATCCAGCGGTTGAAGAAGACACATCGAGGATTCAACTAATAATTTATCCCAGTACCTTGAGAAGGAGACTATTGCAGTTACCCTGTCAGGGCGGATAAATTATTAAAAAAAAGACTTTGGAAGTTCTTAGACTAAAAAGAGTTGCAGAATTTCAATAAGGTTTTAAGCTATAGGACCAGCGCATAGGAGGTTTACCTTAAGGGTAGTTGAATGCTATATACGATAGCATATATAAGCTGAGCATCGGGAAGCTGAGACAGAGACCCAGAGTTTGGTAATCTACTGAGATAGTAGGAGAGTTCCATCTTATAGACGGTTCAGCATTAATGGCGAAGTACAGCTAAGGCATCGGTGATATACCTATATGGTAGTTGAATGCTACATATGAAAGCATATAGGCGCTGAGCATCCAGGAGTCAGGGCAATCATACAGAGTTTGAGAGGACAGGGGCCGAGCATCTATGCGATAGGACTCGTATGTTGTTGATTCAAAGACATTGTCTGAAGGGACTTCAACAAAAAGACCAGTCAAGTATAGAGTCTCCAGACTATAGGAGTTTGAGCTTATCATTTTTAAATTGAAGATTGTTAGTTCGAAACATTTAGTGATTTGCCTGATCCCTGAAATTGTCTAGCTCATAATAGAAATCATTTACGAATCATTGATACACGAATCATTTAGGCAAGGTAGCCAGAGGAAAATTCTATATATGAGATATTTGGTCTCACCAGCTCTACGTTTTAACAAAGGACATTCTACATCGTTTGTCAGCTTGTCTAAGACATAGTCACCTTAGCGATTGGACCCAAACCATTGTTCAAGATACTAAAGGCGTAGGCACTTTCCTGGGTCATATAACCAGTATCTTGACACGGTGGTTCTACCCAGGTGCCCGCTCGTGATGAAATAATGCACGGAGGGGCACCTGGGGCATTCCTCCACCTTTAAAGCTGGAAAGTCGCCATATGACCTATCATGTGTCGGTGCGACGTTAAATCCAAAAAAATCACTTAGAGTCACGAAACCACGTATAAATATAATTATCCAGCATGCACCTGTGTCCCTTTTACTTTTCTAGACCATAGTTATGGCTCTTAACTTAGTCAAAAAGTAAAAGTGTCTGTCCAATGTATCTCAAAATGTACTAAATCTACAGTCATAAAACATTAGCAGATTGTTATATAAAAGTTGTGCACTTGGTGATCTCGTTGGGATTTTACTCGCCTAGGCCAAAGTTGCGACCAATCGCTTAGTGAAAAACACGTTATGTGTTTAAAAGTTTGTTTTGCATACCTCTTAAAATATTTCACCTAAGGTCATGAAACCATGTACAGTGACAGGAGCGGAGGCAACTGTGTCCTATGGACACAAATGTAATTTTATCTTCGTCCCGGTGCAATGTCTTCCACGGTAAACTAGTAAAATGGAAATTGCTTTACGTCAGATTCAAACTTTACACGATATTTCATAGTCAATAAGATAATATTGAATAGAAAAAGAAACATCACTAAGGCATAGGTAAGTAAAAACGTTATATCGTGATATTTCTAACCACTGCAGTCAAGTACGTGATTTGCAACATGAACACCGAGCAATTAAACATATTTGAATCGTTATAAAGGTCACATCCAGAACAAGCTTATACATAATACAGAAATGTTTGTAAATGTAGTATTACTAAACATTCAATGGCAAAATAATGACTTTATTTTCTTGTCGACGCCTTAAAAAAGAATGTTTTCGGTAACATGCTAAAAAATAGGGTAGATAGGTCAATACTTTTTGGTGGGATTTCTTTTATTAAGTGGACTTTTCGTATTTTATTTTTGTTTCAAGAAATGAGTATAAATAATGGGGTTGTGCCTTTAGGGCATCAGTAAGATGATTTCTAACATCCTTGACCATGTTTAAAGCATAAAAGTGCAGTTTTGCAACGTTTTGTTAAAAAGTCAAAAACAAATCTCCAAGGCCATAAAAACATTTAGGGCTGGGCCAAAAATTTAGGGTAGGTCGGGATACCTGAAAAAAAAAAACAATTTTTAGGACTGATTATAAATTGTTTTGTTTTTTTCTAAATAACCATTTTAAGTTTTTTAAGTTCTCTTTTTTAATCACCTTTTCCGATGAAAATTTTAGAAGTAAAATGTATTTTTCAAAAAGTACTTCTAAGCAAAGATACAATATATTCTATGCTCCACAGTTGAGTTCTTAAGAGTTCAATCATTTGAACTTATAAGGGATTTTATTTCAAGACGTTTTAGGAAAATAACCCTCTTGGGGACATTATAATCAAATAAACGTCGCTTATTTTTACCAAACACAAGATACATACTTGTAAAAAACGTTATTTTCACTTATCGCCAAAACATAATTACATTAAAATTTTCCATTTATTCTACTTTTATTCAAGTTTGATTTATTGATATACCATACTTAAACTGCTTTTTAGGTCTATATGCCCACCTACTCAATGCTGAAGAGCATGCCTTTTATGCGAGATTTATTCTTTTGAACGGTATTAAGTGACGCGTCTTCATGAAAAATGACTCCCTATTGATCAATTTCAAGGAAACTTTAAAATGCTTTTTTGAGAGCAGTATACAAAGTCAATTAACGTCAAGACGGAGTAACTGGTATAGATGTAATTCCCAAAATAATATAATAGCTGCTATTGGTTTTCAGTTTTCAGTTTTAACGAGAGCACTAGTGTATCTGCATATTTTGTTAAGGGAAATGACGTCTAACTATTTTCTTTATGGCCACACACGCCTAAATATTATTCCCTACCCGTATGTATTCTGTATAAAACTGACACTTTTATAGAGCTACCAATCATAGCTAGACCTATTTCAGAAAACAATTCCTTACCTTATTTTAAAGAGTTATGATAAAACTGACATAAAATGAAGAGAAAAGTAGTTGCCATGTGTCTTCTAGGGAGATTTCGCTTGTAACATTTTTGCTTACTGTACAATCACATCAAATAAAATCTGGAAAGTAGATCCCTCGGTAGCACCGATAACAAGACAAACAGTGAAAATTGCAGACTTGGTTTGATTGAGTCTGTTCATGAGCAGTAATGGAAAATGCAACACTGCCCACGCCCCCTAGCACCGACTTAAGCAGTATTCAATCTTCAAATCTAAACGAGTTGAAATCAATGACACCGTTGTGACCTGGAAGTACTACTCATACTAACATTGAGTTTCACATCACCAAATACAACTTCCTCTTCCATTTGTTCTACCAAAATATCCAAAATACATCCACAATGAAATTTAAACAGAAACCAGCTTTAATTTAGACCTCTATGGTCATGTCAAGTGAAAAAATAGTGTTCACAAACCTGTCCTCCATTACGCGACTAGACCTTTACTATAGGCCTTATGACAGATTGCGGCATGGTTTCTGTGGTCACCATCAGAATCTACGCCTGTGAATTTATTTATTATAAATAGGGAATTAACTTAAATCTTATGTGCTTTCGTGCTTATGTATTTTTTATTTGTATATAATAAGAACTAAGTAATATTTTATTGTTATGAAATTTAAAAAAAAATCAAATCAACTGACATTTACCTTTAGAATCCGAACAATATCACATGGTCAGATTATTGTCAAATTAAAGTCATTTCAGGCAAATGGTAAAATGCTTGAAATGGCTTCAATATGACCACAATCTGCCATGTCTAAAAATGGTTTGATCAGGTATCGCAAATGGAACATTGTCACATCATGGTTACATGTATAACAGACATGTCATACCCGTGATATGACTATGAATTGTCCATATTGTTTATAAATGATCTGGAACTGATTTGAACATGTCTAAATCATTGCCGGATCTCTCTCAGATAACACGTTCATATCATTGTCAGTTCACAATTTCTTGTGACCATGTTCCAACTTCGATGTGGTAATGTTCCATTTGCGATACCTGGTCAAACCATGTTTCAACCATGGTAATAATGTATCTATATATATCAAAGCCGAAACCTGGTCATTTATCATGGTTTCATGTTCTTGTTGAGCGACCTGAGAAGTTTCCACTTTTCTCTATTTTGTCCATGAATTTTTCCGCAGGGAAGTGTGTGAAGTTTCAATCCATTCCCATTGGTAGGTACAGAGATACCAGCTTACATACAAAAACTTAACCAAAAACCGCTAAGTTGAAAAAGGGGCAACCTTTTGTAAAAATGCAAAGTAGAGTTATGAAACATGTGCACTGCATGTCAAATCATCACAGTGAACATGTGTGTAAAGTTCCAGTCCATTCGCATTAGTAGGTACTGAGATACAAGCTTATATATAAAATAGAAAAAAAGTGGAAACTTCACAGGTCGTTCAACACGACAAAAACGAAAATGTTGCAGGCTCGGTTTGATTGAGCCTGTTCACGGACGGTAGTGGAAATGCATGCTACCGTCCACGCCCTCTAGCCCCGGGTTGAGCAGAACTCAACATTTACACATGCTAAAAGTACAAAAAGCAATTTAGAGACATCCGCAGATGTATTCAAACGGCAGTGAACATGGAACCTTCAATGATACACGTGTTGAGGCGTGTAATTCCATGAAGAGCGGCGTTTGGTCCCCAGATAAAATAATGGGTTTGCCCCAAACGAGAAAACAATGGGCAGAACTAAACAAACTGGAATTTAGGAAGGGGATCTGCGGTTATGGAGCCTGCGTATCACAGGAACTGTCAAAAGACAAAATTAAAAAGCAGGCACCATATCCAAGGGGTGATTATACAATACCCAAGGCTATGAAAGCGGGAGTATTGGAACCACCCAAGCCGAAATGGTCATGTTGAGAAACTAAACAGTACCAATAAAACGACATAAAAGTCGTGCTGAACGATCTGAGAAGATCGAAATATAACAGCCCTGATTGAATGTACAGGGAGACTTTTTACGGCCGCCACACGGCACAAACAACGCTGCTGTGATAATAAAATAGAAAAAAGTGGAAACTTCACAGGTCGTTCAACACGACAAAAACGAAAATGTTGCAGGCTCGGTTTGATTGAGCCTGTTCATGGACGGTAGTGGAAATGCATGCTACCGTCCACGCCCTCTAGCCCCGGGTTGAGCAGAACTCAACATTTACACATGCTAAAAGTACAAAAAGCAATTTAGAGACATCCGCAGATGTATTCAAACGGCAGTGAACATGGAACCTTCAATGATACACGTGTTGAGGCGTGTAATTCCATGAAGAGCGGCGTTTGGTTCCCAGATAAAATAATGGGAAACCTTAACCAAAAACATTAAGTCGAAGAAGGGGCTTTATTTTGTAAAATAGCAAAATAGAGTTATGGAACCTGTGCAGTGTTAGTCAGTTTATCACAGTAAATAAGTGCGTGAAGTTTCAATCCATTCCCGCAAGTGGTTACTGAGATACCACCTTACATGCAAAAACTTAACCAAATCGGAACGCCGACGCAGACGCGGACGCCGACGCATGGGTGAGTCCATTAGCTCTACCTATTCTTTGAATAGTCGAGCTAAAAAAGGACGCGCTACTTACAGAAACATATAGATTTCCTTTAGGTACGACTCTTATTTAGACAATGCAACAATTTGATAAAGGGAGTTAATAAAATGACTAAAGATGTGAATTACTATTGGTAGACCGTATCTTTAGGATTTTTTATTTAATACAGTTATAAGGAACTGAGAAAATGTAGGAAAAATACATCATGAATGAGACCTGTACTTTTGTATAGATAAACTGGTATAAATATTAAATGTAAAAATCTTCCCAAGTTATGAATAAAAAAACTGATGTTGGCATCATTCTCCGTACACAGCTTTTCTCAGTACATACGAGAGATGAAACTTTGTTACAATAAAATGCGTATTATTCTGTGATAGTACAAAAATAAATAACGTTATCAATCTTCAACAATTCTAGAAAGCTAGTACTTAGTATTATAACTGTTATACTGTCGTATATACCGTCAATGTTAACAAACGGAATTCTTATCTCCATAGTTACTACCAACATCATCATCATTTAATTTACACATTTTTGTGAAATCTGAGTGAAACAATGAGGGATATTAGTTTGCTTAATATCTTGTTTAGGTGAATGTAAGTATCTACTATAGCCTGTGAACAATGATTACTTGTATTCACGCCATAAAACACATAAACTTGCTTTTTTTATTTATGCTCATTCGTGCTTCAGTCTCAAGTCTGTCTATCTATTCTGGTTCTGCCTGTAGTTTCTTGATATGTCTTTTACAAGTTCTAGAATGTTCACTCCCATTTTATCTTCATTGTGGTCTGTTAAATTGAAATGGAACGCTACCTGCTTTTATTTCTTCCGCTTACGTCTGCCTCATGTTCCTTCATTATTTCCTTCACCTTTCTCGGCCGCGTAAACGACTTTTTCACAGTGTACGAATTATCCCGTAAGCAATGTTAACTGACTGTCATCCGAATTTATTATTTCCCTTGGAAGTATTCTGGCCTTTTGCTTACATGTCACATATTATATGCGGTTGTTGGCGACCTTTCCTTCGTTCATAACTTTATAAATATGTTAGTGAAAGATTGGATATCTTTAATATCTAACTATTTTTAAGATTGATAGGTCGTCATATAAACCACTCCAATAGTTGTTTCATAATGTCTATTGTTCAATGTACATAATGTAGAGATGGTACCTAAGGCCACGTATTCAACGACAACAACAACAAATCAAGTGCAAAACTGAAGCGCATATTGCTTATCTCATGCCAGCAATATTTTAACATAGCACCATTCAGTAAATACGGGAACTTTTGACTGCGAAACCGGCTTCGTTATTTTGATGGGTTAGCTAAAGAAAGGTGATTGTCATTTTTTTAACTAACACAACCATTTTATTTATACTAATGACCGTCTACAAAATATTAAAGACGCTCGCTACAGTTTCGTATTTTTTTCCCCAATAATAGATTTTGATGAAATGCTCTGTATTAAAAGATGACGTTATGATGTACTGAAGAATGAAATAAAAATACTAGGTCACCAGCTTTGTTTCAATTTTATTTGCCCCGAGATATGATGCTATTTTTAACATTTTTCAAAATTTCTATACTCCTAAAATATATTTCAGTAAAGTCAATAACCAGCATTAATTTGATATCTAAGCATTTTTATAATGGAAAAGAATATATCTTTTTGAAGCATGCTCAGAGAAATCAAAAGAAAATGATTTTGTAAAGAAAGGAATACTTGTTCAGCAAACCCAAGGGCTATTTTTGCATATTTTTGTCAATCTTAAGTTGGTACTTCTGCTATTTTATCGAGTTTCACATAATAGAATTAAATCAAACTCTGCACATACCTATGGTTATGTCTACCTAATCTAAAACAAAAAGGAAATTGATAGGTCACCATATTAGATTTCGCTTAAATCAAATTACAACGCAGGTTGGTACGAAATACGTAATCAATTTTTAGTTCAAACAAGGGCATATATTCAGCCAAACACTTGTCAGTATTCTGTATTTGTCCACAGCTAAGGCAGAGATATTTAACAAGAGGATCAAATGGCCCATGGTCGCTCGCCTTAGGAACATTTGGAATAAACTGGCTAAAAATATGATTGTAGAAACTTTTTTTCTGGATAGGAAGAAATCATTTCATCATTTCGGCTGCCGCATCCTTTACCTTTAACATATTGATCTTAAAAGCTATAGGTGTTATCCACTGCAATTAGCCAATCATCCCACTAAGTTTGAAAAGTACAGGTTAAAGGCTTCTCGACAAATGCAACGGAAATTCTTTCAGTGTTTGAGCAAATGACTCAGAGATATATCAAATTATCAAACGGCAGATTTCTTAATAAGCGGATTTTAACGAAGTTTCTGAAGTATTTTGATGTCATAGAACGATGCAAGTTTCCGCCTTTCTCCGGACAAATTCTATAGTTTACGAATACGGATGTACGGTATGGGTACGGTACGGGATTAGAAACGTCTGTGACTCAATGCAGAGTTGGAGCGTCGGTATAAATTACATGCCGTATTGAAGCAATCTGAACTAAAAGTACTTTAAATGTATATATTTTGTAACCATGGTGATACTAACCCTAACCTCTAGTCAGTATATCATACATATTATACACAAAATGCGTGCGAAATGCAATAATTTGCGCATTTTGCCGTATGCGACATGAAGTAATCACTTCCGGCATGCGCAGAAGACAGCTCCAATGAGCTACATCTATTAGGTTAAAGGTCAGTAATTCAAATCCTTCTTTGTTTCATATAAACAACGACAACTTCATGTCGTCTTTACGTATCTTTAGAGAACATCACTTTTTCCTACACCAATTTTTCATGAAAGTTCTATCACAAATTAACGCAAAAATGAAAAGAAAATAGAGGGTTGAATAGTTCCTAGTGAAATGCCAGTCGGTTGTGGTCTGCTACCCTAAAAATGGCGCATATTTGCTCTCCTCCGCGCAATAAACACCTACTTCCGGTTTCGATCTGCAAAACTTGCCATGTGGGTTGTATGAACATGAAAACCGTCTCATTTCATGCAGAATGTATTCTAGTAGCGAAAAAGTGTGATTAAAGCACTCGTTCGAATTTGCACAGAAAATGGGAAAATTAGGATCTATTTATTATGTACTTCTTTCGACTACACCACGAAAGCACATTTTCGACCGAATTACTGACCTTATTCCTATTAGGAAGCAGTAAACAGTTTTGATCTGTTAGTGTCGAATTGGCCAGGGTCAAATTTACAAATAAGATGCAATTTACGGATTAAAGTGGATATTTGAAGTTTAAAATAATAAATATTGCTAGAATTGAAGTTTCAGGGGCTAGAATTGAGTTTCACTTATTTAAAGAAAATCAGTTGAGTAGCCTTGATCTTGATAGTATGACGTAATGACTTGCAGGAGCGTATACATGCTTCCTCTGAGCTAGCTTAAAGTGGGGTTGTCATTTTAGCAGGGGCCTCAGGAAAATTTATTTAAATTATATCGTTCGAAAATAAAAGATAATGCTCAACTTTTTTGTTTGAATGATTATTCATAGATCTTGAAGTAAACTATATTTTTGGGAGACACATCCGAATCTATGTGTACTTTGTTCACATAACTGAATAGTCCTAGAAGAGTTATCTGTTACTGGCTTCACTTTTCCAAGTAGGACCAAATTTTACGGATTAAATATTGCCTTTCAGCATGAAAAATGAAGTATGAAAGTTAAACCATTATATAACTGAGGTACTCCGGTATTAAGTTTTCAACAGAAAATAATATTAGATGCAATTTGAATTTTTAGGTACCATCTCCACATAATGTCTTTCTGCATTGCATTGTATTGCTTAAGACAGGTGGCTTACATCAAAAAGAGATAAAACTTTAACTTTTTAAAGATAGAAAGACATTAAATAAAGTCTATGAATTGATAGCTAAGTCCTTCAAATAACCAAAAATTATTTTACAAAAATAATGTGCAGTTCATGTCAGTTGTGCTTTTACCAATTACTGAAGTTTCAATATTGCATTCAAAGCGTGACAACTCTTGCCCTAGGCAAGTACTTTCAAGCAAATATCTATTAGTTTTCCCTTTGCAAATACATAATTGAGTGAATTATAAAAGGATTTTAGACACAATATCATAATTTTATTAACAACTAAGATAATAAGAATATATAAATATGTGTTTGATTTACCCTTAAAGAAGTGCTTTAAATATTTCATCTGCTTATTTATGGTACAAAAAAAAAGCTTTTTACAATCCGATAATAAAATGAAATATCACTTATTATAAGATACTACAATTGTGCTCATATCAAAATGTCACATTTATGAACAGGTGTTGTAATACCTGACAGATAGGATTAGAAAAAAATCCAATTAATATATTGATCTGTATTGTCTATGCCTACATCAAATAAACTATTTTTCAATTTCATTTTGTTAAGATTTAATTAACCCCGCCCGTATTCAGAAGTTCTAATATAAGTTTCAGGTTTAATTTATCTTTATCATATAGGTGTAAGACCCATGTGGCAATACAACAGGATGTCAATATGGTGACATAAGAAGCATAATTTATATTCTAATTACATGTGACACTTTATACTGTTCAGCAAATATGTCTGCAAATAGAATGTCTTCAGTAACAATAATAATCAAGGAACAAAGTAAAGTTTCTACAACTGTAAGCTCACAGTTTGGATTTTAACGCAACATACGTCCAATGTTATAATTATAAAAATGAACGTTTGTTGAAGTATTAATTTATTCACAATAATCAATTTAGAAAAGGGGAGCGGTGGTCTAGTGGATAGGGTGTCGGCCGCTCAATCCAGGGGACGTGGGTTCGAGCCCCACTGGGGTCACGACCATGACTTCTCATATGTCACCAGTACTGGTTTTCTCAGGAAGCGGACTTGAGAGTGGTTACAATAAGCTTGAAGCTTTCATCATAATCGAGCTAAAATATGTTAGTATAAACTAAACTAAACTAAACTAATTTATAATTCTTACATTATAGATGGGACTTAAACAACAGGAACAAAATTCATTTTCATCTGTTACATTTTGAAAGTTGTGAAATGAGGTCGGAAAAAGTCTAAAAATCAGTATATAATTAAAAATCTGAATAAAAATGTATACTATGAAGTTTCAACGCAGAAATTTAATATCTTCTGTGCTAAATGGCTTTTGATTATTTAAGTGAGCAGTCTTGATATATTCAGCTATAAGACTTTGTGACTGATAAAATGGCTAGGTGATGATTGTCGTTAGTAAAATCAAATACAATGTTGCTATGTTACCCTATTTTCTACTTAAAATCTGATTGGTTATTTTGTTGTTTTAGTTACAACAAGATTTCAGTTTTATTGGTCAATGACAAATGTACCATTCTGATATTTGGTAAAGATAGAAAGTCAGGAAGGAGTATAGATTTAGATTTTCAAGTGATAACATTGTAGTTCTCCACTAAAAAATAATCTGATACTGTTTTAAATATAAGTCCTTTAGTTGTTAACGCCAGGATAACCTTTAACGAATTTGTTATATTTTATGTTGCGTGGTTCTCTACTGAGAAAGTAACATTAAAGAATAAAACATTGTGTCAGTGATTGATTTCACAAACAGGTAGTGCTAGCAACAAAGGCATTACACTTGGCGGTGACCAGTGGTCTTTCCCGACCTCTCAATTTAGCAAGCGAAGTATTCAAATATCCCAAAGAAAACAGCAATGACTAGAAGTGGATTACTATTCGGAATTTCTGTGTCATGTGGAAAATGGCGACTTTATCATGGTAAAAAAAAAGGACAAGTGTTGTGCAAAATTGGACATTTGCATGAGTTATTCTTCTTCCAGTAACCAAGCAAAGGTCAGAAATATGATAACAGCGTGGTAAGGAACTCTTAAAAGCAATTATTAATCGCAAGAAAGCAGAATGTACATTACCGTTCTACAGTGAACAAAATGCTTTCTTTTAACACAACAAAACGACCAACGCTGTAAGTCGGGTTTCTCTTGCAGAATTTCAGAAGGTGAAATCAACTGATTCCTTGACTAAAATCATTAACGATATGAAATCGGAGAATGTGTCATTAAAAGGCTTAAGAGCTTTAATGAACAATTGCAGAATGAGCTTTCCACAAAAAAAAAATCAAAATTAAGGGATCTGCGAGAAACACCTGCAAGTGAAATCAACTCACTTAAAGAAAGGTTAACGGCTGCATCTCAAAAACATGAGAAAATGTAACGAATTTTCGAAGAACTTAAAAAAACTGATTGATGGTTATGAAAAACTGAGATTGATGCACAACGAGAAAACTAATCAAGTAATGATTATTGACTCAATCCAAAACAATCAAATAGATGACATTTAAACATGAACTTGTGCAACTTGGAAAACAAACCAAAAATTAAGGAAGAACAGTAAATGTATAATTTAGTGGATGGTGATTTTGCTTTCCAGCTAGTTTGGTGCTTAATATTCACAATGCATTTCTGTAAAGCTGGCTTCATGTAAACAATATTTTATTTGGTTAAATGGTATTTATATGCATATGTATATGCAAGGTGCACTGGGCTAAGCAATCGTAACCACATTTCAAAGGGATGAAATAATCTTAAAGGAGGATGAAGTGTTGTCAACTGAAAATCAGTAATCTATAAAAATATAAAATATCTAATTATGTTTAAGTTGCAATACTTTGAAGTTCTCCTAACTGATGTCAAAAATTATAGTTATTTAAGTGAGTGAGTGAGTTGGGTTTTTCGGCGAATCAACACAAACCTTGACATATCATAGCATTTTTCTGCTTTGTTCAGTCAGAATGTGCTAAATGGCTTTTGATTATTTAAGGTAGTTTTGCACTTTCAGATCAAAATGTTTTCTACAATGTAGAATTTGATTAAACCCTGATTTTTCAAAACTTCAAAATATACTTAGAAAATCCAGCAAATGAAAAGATAGGGTCGTGTGCTTGATTTTATGCAAGTCTGATTTGAAATATTTCGACCTCACGCAATTTTTCATAATGGGAGTCTATGGAAAAATCACAACTTTCGTAACATTTTCGCGAATAAAATTGTTCCTTGTTCCTACAATGTAGATTTTAATGAGATATGTGACCATGTTTAAAGTGAACCGCACATTCCAAGCTAATTTTAAGAGATAATATTTAATGTAAGTAAGTACGTTTATTGGTCACATAACATAACTGTACTCCTAAAATATGGTTTGTTCAGGCAGATAAAGTGTGAATAAGCTGTAGGAATAACAAGCAAATAACTTACATTTCAACACATGTCTGGTAATATCGTTTACCGTTTTTAATACTGATGCAAAATTTATAAAAAAAACAAAAAAAACCACTAAATTTCATATCTAGCTCCCGTACTTCTCAAGAAAAAGCTCATTTTAATATATATACATGATAAAAAAGACATAGGTCTGATCTCATTCGTCCTCCACCTCTGATCCATGCGGAGATGTTAACAGTTTCGTGCAGAGAAAAGGAAGTACAGAATCCAGGAACACTGGTTAGGTTATCAACCCGCCAAATTGTTGTATATATTTATATAATTATATAATAGACTCAAATAACATATCTGAAAATATGGAAAATCACTACATAATGTTTAGGTATGTAGTTTAGTATATGTATTAACGGTGTTATGCATTAGGTTTAAAATAGTAGACACTAAAATCTATACATCAAAACAAAGGATAAGTGTGCACTCACATTAAAAATGTGACAGTGTTTTTAACATTGTACCATTTCTGCATTACGTTTAATTATATAGAGGATATTACAAGAGTGTCGTTTCGTATTGATTTTTTTAACGAGTTGAATAAAATAATAAAATGCGTGACTCTGCCGAGTAGGTTAGACATAACCAGCAGACGACCCTATTGATTTTGAGGGCAGTAGGTCAAAGGTCAAGGTCACAGTGACCCGGAACAGTTTAACGGTTTCCGGCGGGCAGTTAACCTAACCAGTGATCCTGGATTCTGTACCAGTACAAACCTGTTCTCCGCAAGTAACTGCCAAATTTCCCACATGAATCAGAGATGGAGGACGAATGATTTCAGACTCTTATCAAATCGTCACGGAGAACATACGCCTCGAACTCACGACCCCGCGATCCGTAGATCTGCGCTCTCCCTATTGAGCTAAGCGGTCGGGCTTTTAGCATAGACGTTTTGTTGGTTTAAATGGAGAAGTAAGGTTACGAAGGTGAACATGATAAATCCTTTCGTTTCCGCTGACCTTTTTCTTGTAACGTGGCATATTTGAACTGAAATAAAACATACAAAATAAATTACAAACAAGAGCTCGGCGAACACGAAATGCCCCCCTTGATGCATTCAGTAATTGCACAAGGAACAGAAATTATATGCTCACTGTAAACAGAAGTTCTACCATTTTGGTTTAATCTGACCCTGACCTTTAACCTGTTAACCTAACAAGAGATTACAGAGTGATCTTGGCGCCATCCACTGAGCCATTTTTGAATGTTCCAAATTTCAAGACTAGCTCAAGGTCAAAATCAATGTCAAATTTCATTTCGGTACAAAACAATGTGCATGTGGTCCAAATTTGAAAGCTGTGGCTTGAGAAATGTGAAAGCAGGTCACTAGATCAATTTCAAGGTCAAAGTACATTTCAGTAGACAGAACTATGCATGTGCTTCAAATTTGAAGGCTGTAGCTTGAGAAATATGAAAGTAGGTAATAGGTAAAAATCAATGTCAAATTTCAATACAGAACACAAATTTATGCAAGTGGTCCAAATTTGAAGCCTGTACCTTCAGAAATGTGAAAGTAGGCCACTAGGTCAATCTCAAGATCAAAGTTCATTTCAGTACACAAAACTATGCTTGTGGTTCAAATTTGAAGGCTGTAGCTTGAGAAATGTGAAAGTAGGTCGCTAGGTCAAAATCAAGGTCAAATTTTATTTTGGAACAAAAACCTATGCATGTGGTTCAAATGTGAAGCCTGTACCTTCAAAAATGTGAAAGTAGGTCACTAGGTCAATAACAAGGTCAAAGTTTTTTTCGGTACACAAACCTATGCATGTGGTCCAAATTTGAAGGCTGCAGCTACAGAAATGTGAATGTAGGTCACTAGGTCAAGATCAAGGTCAACTCGTGTCAAGGTTCATCTTGCCACTCAAAACTATACATGTGGTCCAAATTTGAATGATGTAAGTTATGGACATGAAGGTTCTAAGTTTTTCCCTATATTAGTCTATATGAACCATATGACCCCTGGGGCGGGGCCATATTTGACCCTAGAGGGATAATTTGAACAAACTTGGTAGAGAACCACTAAATGATGCTACATTACAAAATATCAAAGCCATAATCTTTGTGGTTTGGACAAGAAGATTTTCAAAGTTTTTCCCTATATAAATCTATGTAAACCATGTGACCCCCCCCCCCCCCCCCCGAGGGCGGAGCCATATTTGACCCTAGGGGAATAATTTGAACAATCTTAGTAGAGGACTACTGGATGATGTCAAATACAAAATATCAAAGCCCTAGGCCCTGTGGTTTTGGACAAGAAGTTTTTCAAAGTTTTTTCCTATATAAGTCTATATAAACCATGTGACCCCCGGGGTGGGGCCATATTTGACCCCAGGGAAATAATCTGAACAATTCTACTGGTCATGGCCAACCTAACTATCAATTTTCCTGACACTAGGCCCAAGCCTTCTAGAGTTATTGCCTGGAAACCATTTTACTGTTCCTGGTAACTGTGACCTTGACCTTTGCCATACTGACCTCAAAATCAATAGGGGTCATCTGCTGGTCATGACCAACCCTCCTATCAATTTTCGTGACCCTAGGCCTAAGCGTTCTTGAGTTATCATCCGGAAACCATTTTACTGTTCAGGGTCACTGTGACCTTGACCTTTAACATATTGACCTCAAAATCAATAGGGGTCATCTGCTGGTCATTACCAACCGCTCTATCAACTTTCATGATCCTAGGCTCAAGTGTTCTTGACTTATCATCCGGAAACCGTTTTACTATTCAGAGTCACTGTGACCTTGACCTTTGACATACATACCTCAAAATCAATAGGGGTCATTTGCTGGTGATGACCAACCTCTCTATCAACTTTCATGATCCTAGGCCCAAGCGTTCTTGAGTTATCATCCGGAAACGGATTGGTCTACATTCCGACCGACCGACCGACCGACATCTGCAAAACAATATACCCCTCCTTCTTTGAAGGGGGCCATAATAAAGTAAAAGGCAAAACTAAAACAGAATGGAATACATATAACAAAGGAACATAATTGACGCAGTATAAATTGACTGTGGTATCATTCAACTTCCAATATATGTTTTTAAATCCCCCGAGTCTTGACAAATATATATTCTCAATACGAAAAATAATGCATCTATGACTAATAAAATAAGGTCACACGCTTTCAGTTAAGTATTACATGATGTAAAATATAAAAAACAAAGATTACCCGACCAAAATAGATCCAAATTGATGGATTTTTGATAAACATTTCATTTCCAATTGAAAGACTATTAAATGTTCATTTGCTAAAATATTTGGGGTTTTTTAGCGTCAGATATATGTCCACGTGACGTCACATGTTATGTTTAAACGGGGAAGTGCATACTATTAGATTGCTGATATCGGGATGTGTATTTAAGTATGCCTCTCTAACAAAATGGTGCTGTTTATGTGAGAACCTTCCATTGTGCAAACCGAGGCGGAATATATAGCAAAACATTCGTAATTTTGAATCGTCTCGATTTCACGACTTTCAATGAGAACAAAAAGTTTTCAATGCGAATCAGTCTTCATATAGATACGCAATATTTACTATAATATAACATACCTTACTATAAATAGTTATAAAACTGCATAGGACAGAATTCTGTTACCCAGTCAAAATAACCGGAAGTGGGCACAATATCTGATTGGACAGCAGGGACGAGCGACATCATTTTTGTCGTCGTTTTAACATGTGTTGTCGCAATAAAGAAAGCTAACATCAATATATGATTATGATTTACTGATTTTAACAATCTTGTAATATTTATTGTGTTTTTATATATAATAAACAATTCATAAAATTGCCATGCCACTCATTACCTGGTTAATAGCACTCCTAAACATATATAGGTACTCTGGCTACGCCCTTATGCAAATATAGGTTTAATCGCGCTAATAATTACTTTTTAGGCCCTCCATCCGTTTAAAAAGTGTCAATTATAACGGTTATCAAATTAATTAATTATATCCACTGATGCATTATAACTAATTTGTTCTCCTCGGTCAATCTATTTTTGTTACGAAGACGAATGCTTACTTTTATACTCTTAGGCAGCTATTACATGTAGATATGATTCTGTTTTTATTTATTATCGCTATTTAAATTAGTGCCATAGCAATATTTTAAATAAGGTGAATAAACTAGTTGAAATGTTTGCCATATAACAAAACTGCATTTATATAGAGGATATTACAGGAGTGTCTTTTCATATTGAATTTGTTAAACGAGTTGAACAAAAAAAAATAAAATGCGAGGCTCTGCCGAGCATTTTATCAATTTTATTCAACGAGTTTAATAAATGCAATGTGGAAAGGCACACATGTAATATTCTTTTTATCACATGTTAGCCTTTCCTGTCAAAACATTGATAAAGTAACTAATCCTTGGAAAAGGCTTTTAAAAGAGACTTCCTGGATGTATCGTTTGGGCACTGTATCTCCACAAGGAACGAATTCAAAAATTCTGTATTAATGTCTTTCTGAAATACTTGTTATATACGTATATTTTATTACTTGTATGTATTCCATAATCAGTTTTTACCCTTGCCATTCCTTAATCATTGCACTTATACTGCATTTTTTCACCAGTATTTGTGTATCATACTATGATCCTGTTTATGATTTTTACGCCAAACTCTTTGTTTAATTTTGACGTTGTCGTCATCGACGTCGTTTGACGTTGACGTCACTTCCTTTGTTATGTTTATTTTGAACCCTGAAGAAGGCTAATGTAGCCGAAACGTTTGTTAACCCTTTCGCTGCCACACTATAATTTCAAAATTGCCAACGACGTTCACGACGTCATCTAAATAAAACCGTCACTTTTCGAACGTTGACGTTTGTAATATTAGCGCGACGTTTCGTTAATTGAGTAGTAATTGGGAGTTTGTAAATATGCAAAAGAAGGCGCGTGTTTTAGATATTATAGTTTACTGAACTTTTTATCATTTTTATAAAATACAAGTGCTTGATTCTCATTCAAAACATATGGTCAGAGTTAGTTTATACTTATTTTATTATAGCTCGATTGTGATGAAAGGTTCAAGCTTATTTGAGCCACTTTTGACTCCCTACTAACCAGTACTAACGCTCCCCTTTATACAATCAGAATTAAAAATAGCCAATATAAAATTTACATTATCATTGAAACATGTGAGGTTTTACTTGATAGCAGTGATGTATATGTCGCCAGATATACAAACATACGTAACAACAAACAGAGAAGGGAATTTTTGCATTCCACATCTCGAGCAACTTTTTTTTAAAAACGTTTATTTATTCATCATGTTTAGTAAACGTCTTGATTTGATAATATGAACAACGGATGAATACGGATGAACGGAAGCCATACTCAGCATAATCAGTGATGTTTTCTTCATCGCTGTAAACATACAGTTTATGTATGTACATAGTTTTTCTGTCATGCCTTCAAATCTCATTCAATTGGTTGATACATAGTGATAAAATGCCAGAACTGCTGATACAGGAACGGACGGCAGTGTCATTGACGCAACCGCAACTTTGCCATAAAATTGCGGTGTGAACTGCGAGTGAAAACGAATTCGGTGCCCTAACATATATGCAAAATCGTAAATTGAATTCGGTACTGTTATGATAAAAAGACGCTAAATTTGATTTTGCAGTCGTGAAAATATGCCCGTGTTTACTGGTTCATATTAAACTTTTATGGAAGTTGTCTCCTTAATTATTTTTTTCTGAATAAGATCGGGACTATGAAAGTGAAAGATTAATGATGTTGTTGATTCGCGCTCAAGTAAATATCCTGACAATGACAGTGTGTTCCTGCGGTACGAAATAGTAAACCTCGACGTATCTGTGGTAGTGTGCTTTTTTTCCCACAAACTGTGCACGAGAACCATGTTCAGCGTCGTCATTAGACCCTACGCCTCGGGCAAACGGTGACTCCTTCCTGTTTCCCTTCCTTTCAAGCATTACCCCAACCTGATTCACAAATTGCTGTCTGGTTGAAAGATGTTCACAAGAAAGCGAATTGACCACTCCTTCAATGAGTTTTAATGGATGGTTGTTATTATGTTTATATGAAGTGTAAGCGTTTATAGTAAATCTCTGAACAAGATAAAAAAAAACCAACTTTTTCCTCATTTTCAATGTTTTTTGATGATCAAAAGTAAAAGTTAATTAAAAGCTTATCTTTGACGTTCACATCACCCATATATTTATTATATTTGGTTACGATCTTGTGTTTCTCGTTACTACTTAGACTGGCCCCCGTCCCTAGGTTTGTTCTTATTTACATATCATTTAGAGGGAAGTAACTCAAGAATGTTGTTTCTACATTGATATTTTTTATTGCCCCTTGTTCCAAACATAGGTGTATGGTTCAGCCATCAGATAAAATTGTGCTATTTTAGAGTCTTAAAATTTCTAATAAAATGTGTCCTGTATTTATTGAAAAAATAGCCATGCAGCCAGGGAGCCAGGCTAGTTATTATCTATCAGTAGCGGAGAATGCTGGATCTGTCCGTAGCGGAGATTGCTGGATCTATCCGTAGCGGAGAATGCTGGATCTTTCCGTAGCGGAGAATGCTGGATCTGTCCGTAGCGGTAGCTGCTGGATCTATCCGTAGCGGAAAATACTGGATCTATCCGTTACGGAGAATGCTGGATCTGTCCGTAGCGGAAAATGCTGGATCTGTCCATAGCGGAGGATGCTGGATCTATCCGTAGCGGAGAATGCTGGATCTGTCCGTAGTGGAGGATGCTGGATCTATCCGTAGTGGAGAATGCTGGATCTGTCCGTAGCGGAGGATGCTGGATCTGTCCGTAGTGGAGGATCCTGGATCTGTCCGTAGCGGAGAATGCTGGATCTGTCCTTAGCGGAGGATAGATCCATAGCGGTGGATGCTGTATCTATCCGTAGCGGAGAATGCTAGATCTGTCCGTAGCGGGGAATGCTGGATCTGTCCGTAGCGGAGGATGCTTGGACGTATTCATTGAGGTCCACACCACCCATGTATTTACCGTACTTTGGGATTTTCATGTCGGCATATTTTCGCCCTTTTAACACAAAATGTAGTGGTTTTATTATGGCGTGTGTATTTTTTGCCATTCTGCATACATGTACGTGGCGAAAATATGCCCAAAAATTTCATCAAAATCCAACAACATTACCGGTATTTTTTAACAGTATCCATGGGAGGATACTTTTCTGTGATTATCCAACAACACAAACTGCGTACATATGACTTTATTATATCTGGTATATACATACTGAAATTTGTTGCAAATTGTATTAAAATATAAAAGCAATAAAATTCGTTAAATGTTCATGAACGTCTAAAAATTTTATTTGCCCTACCGTCTCTCAATTTAAAGACATACAAGCACCAAAAGAGGTATGGTGTCAAAGTTTGGACATAGGTATATTTTTGAGTGTTGTATTTTCGCCATTTCATATGGGTGGCGAAATAGGTGAAAAATTAACCATGACGAAAATATCCCAAAGTACGGTATTATATTTGGTAACAATCTTATGTTTCTGGTTATTATCTAAGCTGGCAGAGTGGAAAGTACTCAACGTTTTTACTCTTTTTTTTAAAAAAAAAAAATATATATTTTCCTTGAATTTCCAAAGAACGGCGCCATTTCTCTCTTAAATTTTGATCCTTTATTTTAGCTGTAAGCTTTTGATTGCATTTGGCATCATGTATTTGATGTAATGCTCCGGTCAAAAATATTTTCAAAACCTAAGAGGCTAATCTATAGCGGATGTGAAAAACAAACTCTCAAAATATACATAATAAAAACTGTTAAACAAGGTGTCCTGTTCAACGGGTTACAAAATGTAGATATTTCAAAATGTTTTGGATTATGGTGCGGGTAAACACATTTCTAAACCACTAAGTACTCTGTATATCTCGTTTTCGCCGGTACTGTTCATCCTGGGCTTATTGATCAGACCCATGTACCACGGAAAATAAATACTTTCGGTTCTTTTATTATTAGTTTTCTCTACCAGTGAACTTTGAATAGTGCCTCGGTGCTGGAGCCTCGGTATGTGTACGAATGAACTGTGCCACATACTAGTATAGGCTGTATGCTATCACAAGCGTCCAAAAGCTGATTTTATTAGACAATAAACATTTTAAAACCGTCTGCCCTATATATGTGTCGTCTTTTTAATCATTGTGCAAACTAACAACCAATTTTATCAAAATGTGATATATATATTTTGATATACAACGAGTAATTGTGTGTGTGTTGGAAATGATTTCTTATTTTTATGTCTACATTTCAAAGTTTATTTCCCCATCATTTATACTCTAATCATGATTGAAATGTAACTTTAATGTAGTGGTCGGTGGAACTCAAACAGAAACTGTACGTAAGAACTCATTTATTATCTGCTAAAACTGCCATTCCTTATTCAACGAGTTTTTCGATGTTTCAAAGTTCGATATTTATAAGTTAAAGAAGAGCGAATTCGGGGTAGGGTGCAGGCTGAACTTTGGAAACATAAACGTGGAAGTAATGGTTCAGGTGGTACCGTATAAACATACATATTTTTATGTCATCAACATAATATCAATTTGTTACTTGTTCGTCTTTGTCACAATTTTTATCATCATGTTAATTGTGAACATCAACGTCAAATAAACGTAGGCTTGGCATAACGTTCTGGCATATGTTTTGGGCCACTCTCATCAGCAACATTGATGTTACTATTTCGTTCCGGCGGAAAACACTTCCATCTATATGTTCACCATTTTGAAAAATGTTACGCTGATGATATTATACATGTCCAGGTGTGTAACGTCTTTCCACGTACATTTCAATTATCATAAATGTTCCTTTTTCCAAATACTGCCGTCGTATGGAACAAGCTCTGATCTAAAACAGTTCTGCCCACGCTTCAATATTTCAAGCAGGCAGTAAACCAACATACATGTAGTTTGTTGTAACAAAGTGTATTATTAACCTAAATTTACTGGATGGAAAAAAATATGAAATAACTAACATGCAAGTAAAATGCTTTAAGACAGCAAAAGAAACGTTCTCACATGTGTTATATAATTGTAGGGTAGAAAACATACCATAGTTAAACAAACTTCACCGTCTATTTTCAATGAAGGCGCAAATCCCATTCAGAACTAAGGACAAATAAATTGTTTCGTACAATATATATCATACAAATTACATACGTTAACCATTATGCATTTCACTCAAGACAGTATAAACAAAGGCTCAATGTGCCAAAAATTTCGTTTTCACGCAATTTTTATAGGTATACAGTATCAGATAAATCTACATAGACAAGTTCAATTATCAACGTAATTGAATATTTACGGCGCGAAATTTCACGTAGTCGACGTCACAGCGGAAATGACGTCAATAAATGTGCAAAATAACAACTATTTACATTTCATCAAATCTTCTTTTTAGCAATAAAATACTGAAATAAACGTTCTACATCGATCCCAAATTGAGCGGGTTTCGGGCCACAAAAGTGGCCCTCTGGCAATTTTGGTACATTAGTCGGGCCACAAAAGTGGCCCTCTGGCAGTCTTAGGGTTAAAAATAAAGTGACTTGTTTTAAAAAGTTTTTATAGTTTTGACTACTTTTCATACTTATATTCTGTCAAAACATCACAAATTCTACTTTCTTTTACTATATAAACAAGTCAATTTGACCAACGTTTCCTATACTATAAACGACGTCGACGTCAACGCTTTATTACACTGGTGTATTATCATTTTTATTTAATGGCTTTATTACACTCCCGCGACGTCAGACATGTGATAAATATAGAACGGGATTTTTCTTAATCCGATGTACTAGTACAATAATGTTCTCGATCCGCTAAATTCTCAATTCACTAAAAGTCTGCAACATATCCAAATTGCCAGACCGCCTTTTGTTTTTATTTACTCATTTATACATTTGTAATTCTATTAAAGAAACTAAATGAAATAAGAGAAGCTTGCAGTCTGCTCATGTGGCGAATCGATCGCCCGGCATTTGTTGGCTACTAATTTTCTACGCTAATTAGTATATATTCCTACAGGTATAACAGCACGAAGAGGTAATGAAATAATCTTTCTTCAGAAACACGACCTATTCACACTACAGAAAACAAATTAGCTCTGTCACATTATCTTACAATGCAATCAGTTACCATGTTTAATTTCTAGCAACATTTCACAGAGATTCAAGACGGCCCATAAATATGCTAAGTTTAACCTTTTGTTGAAAATTGATGATTATCCTGGTAATTTTACATTAAGTAAATTATTCTTTTCCGGCTTGCTGCCTGAAAACGGTCAAATGTTTGCTAATGACTGTTGCATTATATAGTCGTTCTACTTATTGCCTGTTCTAAGTTTTGTTCCGAAGACACGTTTTATGAAGCTAAAACTGTCTCTAAATTGTTTTTTGTACTTTAGCATCTGTAATTGTTGAGTTCTGCTCAACCCGGGGCTAGAGGGCGTGGACGGTAGCATGCATTTCCACTACCGTCCATGAACAGGCTCAATCAAACCGAGCCTGCAACATTTTCGTTTTTATTGTGTTGAGCGACCTGTGGAGTTTCCACTTTTTCTATTTTAGAGTGTGTTTGTCTTTTATTCCAAGCAAAATTATTCTGTAGAGAGTAGGCCTGACGTTAATGTTACCGATATTGCATCATTTATTAAGACGAGCATAATCCAGCTGACATGCTGAGTGAATACCCAGGGTTACACGACTGAATATCAAGGTCACAGTAGAAAGTCAAATGTTAGATAGCTCAACTTCGTGACCGCTTCATATCATATAACTCTCTGGAAATATTTCATGAAATAAGGACCATGGTCTGGCTAACACTTAAAGAGAATTCCTATAGTTTTTTTCCTTTCATAGAATTTTTTTAAATTCACATACATGATAGGAAAAGTTGTGCTGAAAACAATGAACAAATAAAAACAATAGGTCACCAGGCTTGTTTTTGTGAAAAAATGTTTTGAACACACCCACTGTTGCTGAAACTGCCAGCGATTTTTCAACATTTTCATAATTTTCTGCTTTTTTTTATAAATACCAACCAAAATATACATCCAGGCAGCACAATACGGTTTTTTCTTTTTACAGATTTTATTATATACTTATTTGATATCATAGTCATATTTGTAATACTCTATCCTTACAATAATGGGTACAAATGAAAAAAAAATTGTTTCATATTTACTTTTGTGAACTTTTTTTAATGAAAAATACCCATAGTGAAGAATTTTTTTTTTTAAATTTTGAAAAAACTCTTTCATAGAATTTTTTCTTTTTCTTCTTGTATATAGATAATTGTATTGTGAGCATAAAAATGGCTAAAAATGTATGGGTCACCAGGCTAAATTTTATGTTAAGACCGCTAGAACACCTGTTCGGACGGAAATGGCGCGAACCTGGCCAAATTGATTACATGTATGTCTGCTAAAAGTTAAAAAAAAGTTTTAAAAATTCTTAATTCTTTCTATAATTGAATACTAAATAATCTGAAAGGTGATATTGTCTTATCAGTACTAAGTCAATTATCTTACATTATATGAACAACACTGTCTTTGTACTAAAATGCGATGTGAAAACACAACCACAAAAATAGCAAGATACCTGTCAGGCATGATACTTGTCAATACAACATAAACCAGTATCAACATTTGATTCCTGATAAACTTATCAAAAATGTTATTTCATTCAAAATTTCTCATATTTAAGATTGTCTGTAACATGTTTCAACAAATGTTGACTTCAGTTCAGTTTTCCATAGAAAGTGTCGGCTGCGCAGAAAGATGCGCATAAAAAACTATAGGAATTCCCTTTAAGCTCAAATAGCTTAAATGTATGTCCACTCCATATCTTCTAAATCAGAAAAATGAATTTGGTAAAATTAGCATCAGTTCTGAACCTGCTCAGAGTGGACAATCAAGCTCATTAGTTCCAATGTAAAAGACACACATGCCATGAAAAGTAAAATGTAACATGAACTTGTGTGCAATCCATATCTTCTTAACCATAAACTGGCAACAATTATTTACCTCATCAGGACGACATAGCTCAAGTTGATAATAAAGATTTACACTGTAGATAAACTGGTTATCGTCAAAAAGCACACGATATTTCATGTATTTAGATGCAAAACCGTCTGGACCCGTCGCACGTGTTATACGCCTACATTTCATCGTCTGCGAAGACCTTAAGCGGATATTTAACAGTTGGGCTACATTATTTCATTTACAGTTATCACTTTAAATTAAATATAAAACAAAACTCATGGTTCAGCACCTTTGTTTGGACGAAACATATTTTTTTTCCGAACTGCAGAAGTAGGTGTTTTTGTCTGCAGATTGCGGAAGTATATCGCAAGCTAACTGAGACACACTTGCCGAGTTAGCTAACCTCTTCCTTGTCTGCTAATTTAATTTCGAAAAGCATTGAAGTATCTAGTTGAAGCTTGATAACATTAAATTGAAACAAAACAATTGCAACGTGTGATATTGAAGAAAAAAGACCTGCTTCCTACATACATAAATAGAAAAAAGGACCTGCGGGTGCCATCGCTCGTGCTGGATAATATGTGAGAAAAGAGTAATGGTTCCTGGCATTCTAACTCATCTTAACTGATGACAAAGAATGTGTATGAAGTTTGAAAGCTATAGTAAGTATTCAAGAAAAATGAACTTAAACAAAAATAAAACAACCAAGAACTACTGATTTTATAAGTTAAAAGGGCTTATAAGGGGCCTCCGTGGCCGAGTGGTTAAGGTCGCTGACTTCAAATCACTTGCCCCTCATCGATGTGGGTTCGAGCCTCACTCGGGGCGTTGAATTCTTCATGTGATGAAGCCATCCAGCTGGCTTACGGAAGGTCGGTGGTTCTACCCAGGTGCCTGCTCATGATGAAATAATGCACGGAGGGGCACCTGGGGTCTTCCTCCACCATTAAAGTTGGAAAGTCGCCATATGACCTATCATGTGTCGGTTCGACGTTAAATCCAAAAAAAAAAAAAAAAAAAAAATACATGTAAATAAAAGGGCTCATAATTCTGACAAGTAAGAGAGAGCGATTTATATCTCATGACCTACATACTAATTCAGTGATAATAAACAAGTGTACAAAGTTTCAAAGCTATAGCCCCTATAGAATTCAAGAAAAATTGGCCGAAGTAAAAAGATGTTGTTTTTTTCAAGTATTCAAGTATACAAAGGGCCATAATTCAGATAAAATGCAAGTCAGACTCATGGCTCTTGGCCTACATTCTCACTGATAATAAACAAGTATGCAAAGAATCAAATTGTGTTCTTATAGTATTCAAGTAAAGTTGGCCAAAACAAAAATTTTAACCAAGAAATTAATATTTTCTAAGTACAAAAATGGCCAGAATTCTGACAATATGTAGGACAGAGTTATGGTTCTTGGTCTACTTACTTATCTACTAATGATAAACAAGTATGTAAAGTTTCAAAGTTGTTGCTTTTATGATTTTGGGAAAAGGTGGACCTAAACAAAAAATAAAGAAAATAAAATGTTCTAAGTTTCTTATAAGGCCGAAAACGGCCTTAGTTCTCACAAAATATATACCAGAGTTATGGGTCTTCGCCTACTTAACCATCTTATGATGATAAACAAGTGTGCAATATTTCAAAGCTGTAGCTCTTATAGTTTTTGAGAATATGTAGACCTGATCAAAAAATTTAACCAACGCCGAAACAGACAAGTTAAAAATGTCGCAGGCTCGTTTTGATTGGGTCTGGTCAAGGGAGATAGTGGAAATGCATGCTACCATATACGCTCTCTGGAGCAGAACTTAACATTTGCACATGTTACAATGTTACAAGTATAAAAAAACAATTCGCAGATGTGTTCATATGGCGGTGCATATAGAAAGATACAAAGATACACAGAGTTCAATTCCATAAAAAGCAGCGTAGGACCCAGTCAAAATGAAAGGTTTGTCCTATTTTAGAATACAATGGGCAGAACTAAACATTTAGAGAGAGGATATGAGGTTATGGAACCTGCGTATCATAGAAACTGCTAAGAGACAAAAATAGAAAGAAAGCACAATATGCAAGGGATGATTAGTCAATACCTAGATGTATGAGAGCGGGAGTATTTGAACCACTAAGTTCAAGCAGCTGAAAAACAAAACAGTACAAATAACACAACACAAATATTGTGCAAAATGATCTGTGATTCAATGTACGGAAAGACATTATTTAACGGCCGCCACACGGCATAAACAACGCTTTTGTAAAGACAAAATAGACAAGGGCACCGCAATGCGGAACAATATACGCCCGAAGGTATGAGTTTTGACCCCTAAGTGCGGCCTTGACCTTGTCGCTAGCAATTCATAACACGCGCTCGGCACATCGTGTCGATATGGTGAACATTTGTGTCAAGTTTCTTTAAAATCCTTCAAGGGGTTCAAGAGTTACAGATCGATGTCCTTTGACCCCTGTGACCTTGACCCTGAAGCGAAACATCCAGAACATGCGCTTTGCACGTCGTCCCGATGTGGTGAACATTTGTGCCAAGTTTCTTTACAATCATTCAAGCAGTTCAAGAGTTACGTGGCAAAGCGGACAGTGGTGAACAGTTGTGTCTGTCACTTGGCTAGTTGTACTTATAAGTATAAGGAAGTAGAACTGCTAGTGGAGTTGAGGGGTTAGATCCATCTGGAGGCCATGTGTAGGAAACAAGCCGTTAATGCCTTTATCAATTTATTGGGTTGGTAAAAGAAGCATTCTGAAAGTATATAACATGAACAAAACTTACAATCAGGTAATACACATAATAGATACATCAAATACCATACATATTATAATAAACACATAGCTCTCTTATTCTGACCAATGATAATATAGCTTAAAACAGTCATATAGTTAATTGTGTGTAGTGGCACCTTGATGTTATTAAACACAATACTTAGTACTTATACTTAAAATATATGTAAACTTACATATGCATTAAAAGTATACAATTACAAATTATACATGTACATAACAAAATACATATATGTATGTTGTGAACTTAAATGCACCAACAAAAATAACATCACCAGTTGCACCACAACAAACTCAGTCGCTCATTCTCTCTGTGAGTCAGGTTAATGGTCTGCAAAAGATTAAAGTGTTAAATGTGTAATTAAAGAATGAGACAGAGATATGTGAGAAGACTGTCATTTATGAAACATGGGCTTTACTCCAAATGTACTAATCTGTACAAATCAGAAAAGTTCGAAACTGTAAAGGTTAAATCATTATCTATCACTTTATAAGACCAGCAAAACTGATAGAAAGCTTACAAATAAAACTAACTAACCTCCGACTAATACTTCCATCCATTTAAAAACAAATACTGATAAATCTAAAATGACTGAACCAACATGTACACAAGTATCAACGTTTTCCCGGTAGTGAGATATTAATCACTGATGCCTAAACCAATCAGAATACAGTCTTTTAGTGGGAACAAATTGACCTAAGGTCAACACACCTGACTGGACACACAAACTACAATTATGGTCAAAGGGAAATAACTTAGCTTTAATGTTTTTGGTAAAATTATAAAACGTTTTATTAAAAGAGGTTACGACCCAACTGTTTTGAGACATACCGCATGTTTAGTGTTCAACCCGTTTACAGTTGGACACTACGCTTTCCTCTTTGATTGTGTCTGACGGAAGAGGGGGAGGACTCTATGATAAGCAGTTTTTAAATCCTACCAGGACTGAACTGTTTTGATATCTGTCTTCTGGCCTGTTTCGTCGGGCCCTTAATGGTGTTTCTCTTGTTGCTCTGTCTTCTGAAAAGGCATTGAGTACATACGTTTTTGGTTCTAAAGGTTTGCTTTTTATATATTTATACACGAGCATTTTTGTGTTTTACATGCCATGCCTTTTTGTTTCCATTACGTGTGTTAAGAGATTCACCTGGGGGACTACTTTTATTTACACTGTCCCGTGTCTTTGGAACATGGTGAGGGTAAGAGTGAGGTTGGGTGCGCACCATAAACCGGTTTAAGCTCCCCAGTGGTGTTTTTGCCACTGACCGTTCCAAGGCGGTGCCCCACTGTGTTCCTTTGTTTGTTCGTTTTGTCCTATGTGTTGGCTTTGTGTGTGCGCGTGTATGAGTGTGTGTGTTTGTGGTGTATTGGCCTTGTGTGTGTACAAGTGTATATGTGTGTGGGTGGTCTGCACGTCTGCGTGCTGTAGGTTTGGTTTTGGGGAGGCTGCGGTTTTGGTGCGTGGCATTCCCTGTTTGATATTTGTCTTTGTCTTTTAACAATTACTTAATACATAGCCTTAAAATCAAGATTGCAACATGTCAAGTTTCTTTGAATTCCTTCAAGGGGTTCAAGAGTTACAGAGGGGACACGAAATTACATATCACATAATATGTCCCTTCGGGCGTATAAAAATGTAGTTACACTACAGGTCACACAACACAACAAAAGAAATGTTGCATGTTCTGTTTGCAATCGGTTTGTGAACGGTAGTGGAAATGCATGCTACCGCCCACACTCTAGCCACAGGTTGAGCAGAACTCAACATTAAATTTGCACATGTTGGAGGTACCAAACAAGAAGCTATTTTTGAAAAAAAAGGCATGCCCCCTCCCCATTCTGCTTCACTTGAATGGAAGTGGTAACTGATATGTAGTACCTGGGTTTAAACTTAAGCTAGTTTTAATAACCTCATTTTATTGACCGGGCAGGGAAAGTCCCTGCTTTGATCCCTACGTGCGACCTTGATCTTGAGTTATGGGCCAGATGGAAGAAACCTATTGCCCTTTGACATGTGAATGTTACCTTTACCATTGTGCTAGAATTCTAGATAAAATTGCGCATGACAAATTATGAGCTACATTCCCTGCTTTTATGACCATTGCCACATCATTGATGACCATGTTTGAACCATGGCCGACAATGAAACGGATATGTTTTGTCAATCATAAAAAATCAATGGTGATGAAATTATTGCCCATTTTGCAACTATGATTTGACCATGTCCACATCAATGATAAACGTAGTCAGGGTAATAGACCTGTTTTGACCATGGTCAAATTATTGTCATATTAATACCATGAAGAGAGTTCACTTCCAGATCATGGTGAAATCATGTGTGTTGAAGTAGCAATGTTTGGACTTTTGTTGAACTGAATTTCATGGTCATATTATTGCCACCTCATGTTCTTGGAAAAATTAACCTTTACTGGAGCTGTTTTGACCATAATCATATTATAGTCAAATCAATGTCATCAAATATTCCATTTCCATACCAATGTTGAAACAGAGTTCCCTTAAGTGGCAATGTTCTGACTATGTCTGAATTTCATGGTCATATTATGGCCAACTCATATTCTTTTCAAATTGACTTGTTTTGACTATGATTACATTAAGGTCAAATCAGTGCCACATGAACTGTTCCTTCCATATCACGGTCAAGTTGTATTCTAAGTTAAATGGGCACTATTTTGACAATGTTTAATTGCATGGCCATATTAAATACATATCATGCACTTTATAATCCTAACAGTTAGCCTGCATCGGACCTGTTTAGACCATCAACATAGGGCAGTCACATTACCATTTTGGTTCTTAATGCAGGGACCCATAATTATCAAGTCTAAATGGATACTGAGATGAGAAATTCAAGTTTATATGTGTGAACCTTATCATAAGAGAATATCTTATTAAATGGTAAATTACTATTTGGTAACGGAACCTTTCAAGCGCTTTGCCGTAGAATAAAATTACCCCATCATCCATTCTCTAGTAAAGAGTTACTTGATTGGCGTAAACGAACCAATCACTGGCAGTTTTATTCCACGCTGGATAATTTACTCGCATGGCGGAGAAAGTCCCTATAAAAAAGAAAGTGGATTACCAGCGGTTTCCAGTGGTTTCTTGTGGAATTCCACTGGAAAAGTGATTTGATAGTTATTCCACTGGAATTCCAGTGGTATTATCACTGGCATTCCACTGACAGTGGAATTCTAGCGGAATCCACCGGAACTGAATTTCACTGGAACCAATACCACTGGATTTCAACTGACCAGTGGCATTCCTATGAAATTTCTCTGTAATGTAAAATAATAATACTTGGATTATTTTTTCAGATGTTATTTTGAAACTTGTTTACATTATACCTATTTGTATCTCTGTGCTTGTTAAATCTCAGATATATAGCCTGTTGTATGGATAATCTATTTATTGAATCATCTGATACAATAAATGTTATAAATATTATATATACATCATTATTTTGAACTAAAGCCTTACAATGTACACTCATGTGCCAAAATAATGCCCTCGAAATGGCCACCAAGTTATCAATTTGCAGTACTGCAAATTCAAAGCGTGTTTTCTTCCAACTGAAATCCAATTAAGGGTAGGATAATTTTTCAGGGTAACAATCAATATTAGCACCTAAAGAATTTAAAAGGGAAATAACTGTCTTCCAATTGAAATCCAATTAAGGGTAGGATAATTTTTCAGGGTAACAATCAATATTAGCACCTAAAGATTTTAAAAGGGAAATAACTGGTGTTTACATATTTCGTCTGCTAAAGAGACATGAGTAGATGATTTGACTCCATCTGTGAGAAATACCATATTATCATTACATGAGCATGGTTATAGTGGAAGAAAATTGCAGAATAATTGAAAATAGATAGTTTTACAGTAAATAAGTGTTTCAAACGTGCTGAAAATTTAGAAAACATCAATGTAAAGAGCAACTTGGATGAATTAGTATCCCCCGCCGAAAGGGTTTGTGGTGAGGAATGACAACAAAAAAATATATTCGGCAGCAAGTTAAGGATGTTACTAAGAAGCAAATAATTTTATTAGTCAAAATCAATTTAACAGAAAACGAATGTTTAAAGTATACATAATAAATGTTTGTTAAAAACAAAGAAAAATATCAAACAGGGAATGCCACGCACCAAAAGCGCAGCTTCCTCAAAACGAACAACACACCCCCCCACCCACCCCAGCACGCAAACGCGTGCACCACACACACACACACACACACACACACACACTCAAAGCTTACACACCAGGACAAAACGAACAACACACACACACACTCAAAGCCAACACATAAGGACAAGACGAACAATAAGCATACACACACGCGCGCACACAAAGTCAACACACAAGGACAAAACGAACAAACAAAGGAACACAGTGGGGCACCGCCTTGGAACGGTCAGTGGCAAAAACACCACTGGGGAGCTTAAACCGGTTTATGGTGCGCACCCAACCTCACTCTTACCCCCACCATGTTCCAAAGACATGGGACAGTGTAAATAAAAGTAATCCCCTCCAGGTGAATCTCTAACACACGTAATGGAAACAAAAAGGCATGGCATGTAAAACACAAAAATGCTCGTGTAAAAATATATAAAAAGCAAACCTTTAGAACCAAAAACGTATGTACTCAATGCCTTTTCAGAAGACAAAGCAACAAGAGAAACACCCTTAAGGGCCCGACGAAACAGGCCAGAAGACAAATATCAAAACAGTTCAGTCCTGGTAGGATTTAAAAACTGCTCATCATAGAGTCCTCCCCCTCTTCCGTCAGACGCAATCAAAGAGGGAAGCGTAGTGTCCAACTGTAAACGGGTTGAACACTAAACATGCGGTATGTCTCAAAACAGTTGGGTCATAACCTCTTTTAATAAAACGTTTGATAATCTTTTCAAATACATTTGGAAAATTACCATGACCCAAGATCTTACGAAGTTTGTAAACCACATCCCCATAAAAAACGGGTTTAAAAATACCTTCTCGCAGAAGTGTCTTTAAATTACTATTGAATTTTAAAACTAAATCAGAATTACGATAATAAAATTTAGTAAAATATTTACGCAATTTGTAATAACGGTAGCCTTGCTGAAGAAGTTTACTTGTAATATATTGATTACGTTCATTGAAATGCTTGACATGACTACACGCTCTGGCAAACCGAATTAATTGAGAAATATATACCCCATAAGATGTAGCCTGAGGTACATCCCCATCCAAATGGGGAAAATTTACAATACTAAAATTAAAATCATCCCTCTTGTCATAAATTTTGGTATGTATAATATTGTCATAAATAGAGAGATGTAAATCTAAAAATGAAGCATCAGTATCCGAATTGTTAGTTTTAATTAACTGAAGCTCCCTAGGATAAATAGTACCCACCAAATGACCAAAAAAACGGATTATCCATATTAAGAATATCATCCAGATAGCGTGATGTATTATTAAATGCAGTTATAATATCTGCTTGCGTATCTGGAGAAAGGCTCAACATAAAGTCTCTTTCATAACAAGTTGATCCTGACTAAAGAAATTATTTTGAATGGAATATGTTTACTGTAAAAAGCTTAGCTTTTAGAATTAAATGGACTTAAATGTGAGCTTGAAGTGTAACTAAAACGAAATATTGTCTTCGAGTAGTTTGACACCAAGTCTTGCTGTTTGACATGTACATTTGAACTTAAAAGAACAGATGTCCTTAAGACAGCGCAATCAAGTAAGATATCTTGAACATGGCTGGCGCCGGGGTGGGTGTGGTTACAAATTCACATGTTGAAGGTTTGAACATTTTTTGAAAAGGAATAGAAATATATATATAAACTTGACAATGAAAAGACTCGGCACAAGATGGAAGTCTATAAATCAAATAAATAAAATGACTTCACATGCCTTTCCAACAGTATTTAATTATAAAAATACAAACTAGTTTCGCCTATCGGCTCATCAGTGTACATACAATGTAACGAATGGGCGATTTTCGGCTGCTCGACGTCTGACGGGGCGGCATTCGCCAGGATAAGGTTTGGCTGGACGGCACTCGGCGGGGTAACGTGCGGCAGGGCGACATTAGGCATGGCGACATTCAGCGGGGCGACATTCGGCTGTGACGTTCGGCGGGGCGACGTTCGGTGGGACTCCATAACGAAGTTTGTTGTTGATTCGCTGCGGTAGAACTAAATTGCACAAGTCAGCACTATAATTGACCTAGGTATGCTAGGTAATCATTGACATTGCCAACAACAGAATCGGTTAAAGATTTAGTAAATCATACGATATCTTTAATATGAAAGATGGTGTATATATATCATAGAATTTACGTTGTAACAGCTGCCCTTCATGAAAGGTCACAGATATTTCTGTTGAACGAACCAAATAAATGTACGATTCATAAAAAAAATCAGTTTTCCAGACGTTACCGAAATGTCAATGTCAATATCAAGTTCATTAACGAAGTTAATCTGATATTTTTTCTAAATAATTGTATGACATTGGTTATATAGTTCTTCTCTTACTTGTGTAATTACGTCCAGAGGTAGATCATATAGCAATCAAAGGCTTGTTTTAATATAAATGTACAAAAGATTTTTTGGAAGTCTTCACGCAAGATAGTAGCAGAATCGGTTTGATCGAGTCTGTTCGGGAAAGTTAACGAGAAAGGAAAATATCCCTTAAACCCTGTAGTTCCCGCGGAAATCTATTTTAAACTTGAGCTATCACAAAATGTAATTTCTACCCCTACTAGAAGCCTTGTCAGAATAGGTTATATCGGTGAAATATAATAATCACTACTTCACATTGAACTTTTATGTTCAATCTTTGTTATAATTTTATTTATATTAAAGAGAACCAGCCAGCTTCGCGCAATAGGGAGAGCGCAGAGCTACGGATCGCGGGGTCGTGAATTTAATCCTTGGGCGAGGCGTATGTACTCCGTGGCGATTTGATAGAAGACATTGTGTCTTAAAATAATTCGTCATTCACCTCTGATTCATGTTGGGAAGTTGGTAGCTATTTGCAGAGAACTGGTTTATACTGGCACAGAATCCAGGAACAAAAAAAATCAAGAATGTGAAAAAATAAATACAATTACAAAGGAAGACATTTTTGTATGAAAAAAACTGTCAGAGTTATGGGACTTGTTATCTCAAATTGGTCATGAACCAAGAAGTTAATGTAAAATTCCAATGTCGTATCTCCCTCGCTTTCAGAGCTAATTAAGGAAAACAATTAATGTGTCCATAAACACATTGAAAGTCCAAAAGGGGAATATTTAAAATAAAATCAAATCAATAGAATCAATAAAATCAAACAAACATGAGGTAAGTATGTATAAAATCAATATGGCGTATGATATAACACTGTAAGAAGATGTATAAATTTTACTAGAGCAAAGAGTACTTAAAGGACATTTTTAGTGACACAATTATTTAAGGAAGATAATTATTTTGCCATTATCTAAATGCATGAATAGATTTAAGAAATATTGTTGAAAACCTTCGTACAGTGATGGTACATTTCGAACGTTTAACAAAAGTACGATTTAAAACAATAAATCTGATTTAAATCAACGCACAGCTTTTACTCAAAAATATAATTGCATATTTTCTCGCTGGGACACTGAAATGTTTTCAGAATAATTAGATGTGTAACGTCTGATTGATAGTAAGAACTGTTCAAATCATTATAATGTGTATTTCCACAACCACAGCTGGTGACAGAATAACTCAGTTTTTTATTATCCCCCTGCCTTTTTCACGCCCGTGGTCATGATTTGTCACAGTATGATTATTACATACACTTACCTCACTTAAAGATTGAATGTTCAAAAACGCACATTCATATTCGTGACAGATCAGTTGGGACAAATTCAAAATAACTGTTGAAAACGGCGTTAAACCCAAAACAAACAACCAAGATGGCGAGGTGAATATAACTTTTTGAGGGTTGATAAATCCTGATATCAGCCTATGAAAAAGTCAATAATTGTTTTATTACATGAATAGATGTATAGTCAGACATGTTATTACAATTGTATTCTCATTTAATTGGACAATTAAAATTGGAAATATTGCCATCTATTTTTAGACCATATCAGATTGATATTGGTTTTCCAAGCATCTACCTCGATCTATTTTTATTTACCTACTACATTGTATAACCCCAGATAAGTTGATATGACATTTACGCATTACTTTTCGAACCGTTTTCAGCCAATCAGAGAAACAATAGAATACAGTCATGTAATAATCAAAATAATTTAAAGTAGACCTTCGTTTCTAAATTGTTACGGTGAAGCAGTTAATCAGGAAGTCACAGAATTGTTTGGTAAATGAACATCATTTTTACCAACAATCTACCTGTCTAATACATGATTTACCTTACTGTCCTGTACCATTGGACGCTTAAAATATTACCCCTTTATAAAAGAATGCCATTTGTAAAGAAGTAAAAGTAAACAATTGTTCAAATCGATGTTTAAACTTAGTTTTGTGAAGTTTAAGCACTGGGAGATAATTGCAATTAAATCAAAACAAAGACATATAACAGTTCTTTAAAAATGGCGAGTGTTTAAAGGCGTTAAACTGTCCAGAAGTATTGTGCCCGCGAAATGATGGTTAAGTGACTGCATAACGGTACTTTCTCTTTGATGTCATTCATTCCGTTCTGTTTATGTGACTATTTTTCTTTTTATGTGACTGTTAGAACAATAGAGAGAACAATGGGGGTGTCACATAAAGACCGTTTCGTTAGAACGTCCGCCCCTTCATGCAGTCCCTTTCCAACAATGTTCCAAACTTCAATACATATGTGAGTAAATTGATGATGCTTTTGTAGACTTATATTACATATATATTATATATTGTTTAATTTTCATGTAAAACAACTCTTTCTTGGTGATGTTCGAAAACATTTTCCCAAAACCTGTACCTAACTCTTAAAGCTTTAACTCAAGATTTGCCAAGTCACTAAAATTACGTGGACCCTCATCATTACTGCATATTTTAAATACAAAAGTAGAGCTGATATTTTATTGCAGGGAAAACTGCACTAATTCCAATGTATTTGTGTAATTATTTAACAAATAATCAAGGCCTTCGAGTTGTTTATCGTCTGATTTACCACGGTTCAGAGTTCAGATGCGTAGGAATTGAACCACGAGGGCGTTAGCCCGAGTGGTTAAATACTGAAGCATCTGAACGATGAACCGTGGTAAATAAGACAATAAATTACAAGAAGGCCTTGATTGTTTTCATTCTGACATGCTCATTGATATATTTTAATAGATATTATACTGGACTTCATTTATGCGAGGAGTAATGTATCGGACGTCATGCAGTAATATGACGTCATAATTGACGTCATAATGCTCTCTTACCGGTCTGCGCGTCAACCGTTGTTTATCGCAGAATATACAGAGCTTGATTTTCTTCTTTGTTTAACTGGAAATCAAATCGAGCCATGTTAGAATATAAAATAAATGAGTGTTGTTACCGCCTTTTGAAATAATTACCAAAAGTGTAAAACTACTGTTAAACTTTCTCTTTTTATAGACCTTGCATTTATAACAGCTTTTATTTGCCTCTTGTGTGTAATTTTGCTGGAAACTGGAAGCTTTAACTACTTAATCTGTTTTAGTTTTTAAATATAATAAACATTACCTTACAATTAATATAACCGGAAGACTGTCTAGATATGTATTATACTACTGTAACAAACTTTTAGCTAACCCGAGCAATTGGCGTGAACTATTTTGGCCACTTATCCAACGTGCGCCTGTCAACATTGTATTCCAATGACATGTCCCCCTAAGCACATTAATATCAACTAAAGAGCAATGTTCAATTAAACATTGTAAGACTTACAAAATTTGTTACACTTTAAAACTGGTTATAATTGGAAATGTTTTAGGTAGCCCGTTTTATACGCCCGTCTCTGAAAGGGCGGGCATATTATGTTAACACCCGTGGCAGGCGGCGTCCAAAGCATGTCCGTTCTCTTAAGTCGAACAGTTTTTCGATCTTCACCAAACTTACAATGTTTTTGGGCATAATATCTCGGCCAAGTTCGATAATCACCCAAATTGCCCTAGGCACTCCTGGATTATGGCCCTTGAATTACTCGAAAAAACTGCGAATTTAGCATTGTCCACTCTCTAAGTCGAACAGTTTTCATCCAATCTTCACCAAACTTGCTGACAACGTTTGTGGGCATAATATCTCGGCCAAGTTCGATAACCACCCAAATCACCTCAGGCACTCTTGTATTATAGCCCTTGAATTACTCGAAAAACTGCGAAAATAGTCTGTCCGCTCTCTAAGTCAAACAGTTTTCATCCGATCTTCACCAAACATGCTGACAAAGTCTGTTGGCATAATATCTCGGCCAAGTACGATAACCACCCAAATCGGCTCAGGCACTCATGGTTTATGGCCCTTGAATTAGTTCGATGACGGGCGTATTTTGTGATAGTCTGGCACTCTTGTTTCAATTTGACCAGTTTGTTCCGCTGTGCGAAACGCAGCGTTCCGAGAGACAGAAAATCAGAACAGAATTTTCGTGTAATGTAAATGTTATTAGACAACGTTTCCGCCAAAATTATACCAGCTCGATCTGCGACAAAACTCGCGTCTTGGAAGTTAGAAAAACACATTACTGTTCATTGATATCGTTATATTCATCCATTTACAGACATTAATTTTATGAAACAGTCCTTCAATATCCCCCTTAGTGTTGTTTAATTGCAGCTTAACGTTAAACTAATTACATAAATTGTGTTGTAAGTTTGATAGACCAAATATATTTAAATTAACGAAGATATCACAAATTATCTGCTGTATTTAGCAAGTAACATAATTTGTTTGCTTCCCCTTTGTCCATGATCTAATCATTTGAAAAGACAGAAAGATATGATTTACACACACGTAATTTTCTCTTTCTAAGGAACAAGAACTGTTTTTTAATAAGTTTTGTTAATATATCTTTACAGAAATGTTTGATCCACTACATCTAAGCGACGCAGCCCATAAAGCGCAATAATAAGCTTTAAATCTGTCCTAATGGATTTTGTCAATATGACTGATAAAAGTTCATATGTCAGTGTAAGTCACTCTGACGTAAAAATGACATATATAGTTGTTGAACAGTATTATTATGTCTCACCCCCCCCCCCCCCCCCCCGTCACCTCTGGGGGAGACATATTGTTTTTGCCCTGTCCTTCCGTCCGTCCGCCCGTCCGTCCGTACGTCACACTTCATTTCCGAGCAATAACTGGAGAACCATGACCTAGAACCTTCAAACTTCATAGGGTTGTAGGGCTGCTGGAGTATACGAATCCTATTGTTTTAGGGGTCACTCCGTCAAAGGTCAAGGTCACAGGGGCCTGAACATTGAAAACCATTTCCGATCAATAACTAAAGAACCACTTGACCCAGAATGTTGAAACTTCATAGAATGATTACCCATGCAGAGTAAATGACCCCGATTGATTTTGGGGTCACTTCGGCAAAGGTCAAGGTCACAGGGTCCTGAACATTGAAAACCATTTCCGACCAATAACTAGAGAACCACTTGACCCAGAATGTTGAAACTTCACAGGATGATTAATCATGCAGAGTAGATGACTCCTATTGATTTTGGGGTCACTCCGTCAAAGGTCAAGGTCACAGGGGCCTGAACATTGAAAACCATTTCCGATCAATAACTAGAGAACCACTTGATCCAGAATGTTGAAACTTCATAGGATGATTGGTCATGAAGAGTAGATGACCCCTATTGATTTTGGGGTCACTCCGTCAAAGGTCAAGGTCACAGGGGCCTGAACATTGAAAACCATTTCCAATCAGTACTTTGAGTACCACTTGACCCAGAATGTTGAAACTTCATAGGATGATTGTACATGCACAGTAGATGACCCCTATTGATTTTGGGGTCACTCCGTTAAAGGTCAAGGTCACAGGGGCCTGAATATTGAAAACCATTTCCGGCCAGTAACTTGAGAACCACTTGACCCAGAATGTTGAAACTTGATAGGATGATTGGTCATGCAGAGTAGATGATCCCTAACGATTTTGGGGTCACTCTGTTAAAGGTCAAGGTCACAGAGGCCCGAACATTGAAAACCATTTCCGGTCAGTAACTAGAGAACCACTTGACCCAGAATGATGAAACTTTATAGGATGATTGATCATGCAGAGTAGATGACTCCTAACGATTTTGGGATCACTCTGTTAAAGGTCAATGCCATAGAGGCCTGAACATGGAAAACAATTTCCTATCTATAACTTGAGAACCTCTCGACCCAGAATGTTGAAACTTCATAGGATGCTTGTTCATGCAGAGTAAATGACCCCTATTGTTTTTGGGGTCACTCCGTTAAAGGTCAAGATCACAGGGGCCTGAACATTGATAACCAGTTCCGATCAATAACTTGAGAACCACTTGACCCAGAATGTTGAAACTTCATAGGATGATTGAACATGCAGAGAAGATGACCCCGATTGATTTTGGGGTCAGTGTATTAAAGGTCAAGGTCACAGGGGCCTGGTCATATAAAATAGGACTTTGCATTGGGGGAGACATGCGCTTTTTTACAAAAGCAATTTCTAGTTTTCGAATGATTAAGCGTATCATGTACAACTGAAGACTCAGGAAGATGTCAAGACACTCTTGAAAGTCAATCGATCCGTGCAGAGTACACAATAACTCCCATATAAACTCTACAATATGTTGCGAGGCATCAGAATGTTTCACGTGCACTAAATGTTGAAGGTAATGATGGTATGACGTGCGCCTGTCGCAATTATGTGTTGCACTTTACTTTCATGTAGAATCATAATTCCTAATGTTATTGCGTGTATTTCTAGATGCCGTATTAAACGACATTTAAAACTTCGTCACTTACTACCAATTGTTATTTACAATGTCTACGATTTACAGGAATAGCCTTCGTCTGAAGTAGCTGTTAGTTTTTAAATTGGTTACAGGCCCTGTCAAATCATTTGGGCGCAAAATAAATTCATTTTCATTATTTTATTTTGAGAAATTTAAGGAGAAAAGAGAATCAATTTAGCAACAGTAAACATTATTACATCTCTCAGTGTATTCCTATGCTTTTTCTTCGGCCAGTTCGCGTGCTTTTCAAGATTGACACGACACGAGTGTTCCAATAAGTTTGCTTTTAATGGCCACACAGGCTAAACAAGAGGGTCATAATGACCCTGGATCGTTCACCTGAGTAATATGAGCTACTTTTATCAAATATTAAACAGATGTTAAAATATTTAGAAAGTAGGTCAGTAGGTCATATTCGTGGTCACTGAAAGTCAGTTTTAAGATCAGTGTGCAAAACTGTACATGTCACCCAAATTTCAAGGCTATATCTTAAAAAACAAGAAAGTAGGTCAGTAGGTCACATTCATGATCACTGAAAGTCAGTTTTAAGATCGGTGTACAAAACTGTATACATGTATGTCATCTGAATTTCAAAGCTGTATCTTTGAAAAACATGAAAGTAGGTCAGTAGGTCACATTCATGGTCGCTGAAAGTCAGTTTTAAGATCGGTGTGCAAAACTGTACATGTCATCCAAATTTCAAGGCAAGGCTGTATCATAAAAACAAGGAAGTAGATCAGTAGGTCAAAGTCACAGTAAAATGATCTAAAATCATTGACCCCTAATCACTTGGGATCATCGGGTAATTATAATTAAATAGTCTAGGAAATATGATCTGATATTTTTGATGTATTTCCCTATATAACTCATATAACAAGTGACACCCGGGGCGGGGCCTCTTTTCGCCCCAGGGACATAATTCGAACAATCTTGTTAGAAATCAACTAGGCAATGATACAAACCAAATATCAAAAGTCTAGGCCTTGAACTTTTAGACAAGAAGATTTTTTATATAAGTCTATGTTAAACTTGGGACACCCTGGGTGGGGGCCTCTTTTCAACTAAGGGGCATAATTTGAATAATCTTGGTAGAGGACCACAAAGCAATGCAACATACCAAATATCAAAATCCTAGGCCTTCCAGTTTCAGACAAGAAGATTTTTAAAGTTTTTCCTATATAAGTACATGTAAAACTATGGACCCCAGTGCAGGGCCTCTTTTCACCCGAGGGAAATAATGTGAATAATCTTGGCAGAGGACCAAAAAGCAATGCTACATACAAAATATCTAAGGCCTAGGTCTTGTGGTTCCAGACAAGATTTTTAAAGTGTTTCCTATACAAGTCTAGATAAAAAAACATGTGACCCGGGCCTAGGCGAGGCAATATTCGACCCTAGGGGGATAATTTGAATAAACTTGGTAAAGGTCCAATAGATGTTGCTACATACCAAATATCAAAGCCCAAGGCCCTGCGGTTTTGGCCAAGATTTTCAAAGTCTTTCCCTATATAAGTCTGCATTAATCATTTGACCCCGGGACGGAGCTATATTTGACCCTAGGGGGAAAACTTGAACGAACTTGGTAGAGGGCTACTTGATGCTACATACCAAATATTAAAGCCCTAGGCCCTGTGGCTTTGAACAGGAAGTTTGTCAAAGTTTTACCCTATATAAGTCTATATAAACCATGTGACCCCAGGGGTGGGCCATATTTAACCCAATGGGATAATTTGAACAATCTTAGTAGAGGACCACTAGATGATGTTACATACAAATTATCAAAGCCCTAAGCCTTGTGATTTTGGACAAGAAGATTTTTAATGTTTTTCCTATTTGAGTCTATGTAAACCATATGACCCCAAGGCGGGGCCATATTTGACCCTAGTGGGATAATTTGAAATAAAGTAGTAGAGGACCGGATGATGCCACATACCAAATATCAAAGCCCTAGCTACTGTGGTTTTGGACAAGAATGTTTTTCCTTTTTCTGGCAACCAGAGTTCTGCATGGATTTCAATTTTTAGGCACTTTTGATAGGGGGACACCCAAGAAGCATTCCTGTGAAGTTTAGTGTAAGTATGCCCAGTGGTTTTAAAGAAGATTTTATTACAAACTGTTGACTAACGACGGACGACGGACATGGAGCGGTCACAAAAGCTTACCTTCAGTCTTTGAGCAATAAGCGATATAGTTGCTAAATATAGTAACAAATTTGCACTGAATTTAAACGTATATGAGCAACTTGAGACCGACCTTAGTTTTAGTGTCAGCTGATGTGCCTGATATCGATATCAGGCGCACTTCCGGCCAGATCAGGCACACTTCTGGCTGCGCAAAACATACAGATATTATATTTAAACTGACAGAATGCCAAGTATGTACAGACTAACACTTATTTTACAAAAGAATGCATGGTAAATTAAAATAGTTTCGTTAGCTTTCTCTTAGCGTTGTAGAATAAGGTCGACACAAGAAACTACGACCCTAGAATGCATGAATTTAAAACAAATGTCATCAGACAACGTTGACGTTCCAGCGCAGTGCATAAACATTCAATGACGCTGTGCAACATTAAATAAGTTTAATCTTTTTTTTTTCTTTAACAGTTGAACATATGCAATAAAATGGTTATATGCCTTAAGGCGAAATTGGCATACACGACCGGTACTTGCCCTCGGGCCAATACCTCTCCTAGTATGCCAATATCGCCTTAATGCACACCGGCCCTGTATAATAACCTCTAATTCATGGCCATCTTGTGTTAATTATATCAATTGTTTTAGCTTTCTTTAACTGTAATGAAAACGTGAGGATCACCGTTTTCTTGTCAGCGTAAGCCAGTCTGAAATTATTTGTAAAATAAAAATCTACATTGAACTGCATGTACGTATGAATAGACTCAATCAAACTGAATCTGCTATTATTTTTCTTGGTCCAAATAACCATCTCACAGATTTTTGTGCATACAACTGTCCATCCAAATTTGCGCAATTTCAACAATAGCTGTGCACCTAGGATTTTCTTTGAATTTTTACTAAGCAAGACCATAGTTACGACCCTTGATTTAGAAAAACATAAAGTCTGGCGACATGATATCAATATAACCAGCATGTTGTCACCCAGGGTTTTGTTTCGGATTTATGTTGGTCAAATAAGAGTTATTTCCTTTGATTTAGGTAAGGATATGCATAAAGTGCGTACAAGTTTGTGTTGCACACTTAAAAAGTATTTGGTCTAGGGAACTGAATCGTTATATGCGTAAAGTGCATGCATATTTGTGTCACATGAATTTCAAAAAGTATTTGACGTAAATTCGAAAAACATGACAGGAGTGTTACTTAGCATGCAAAGTTGCGCACCTGGTGTCATGTTTTGTATTCCACTCAGCCACATTCAGATCAAAGTTATGGTCGTTGACATTGTGAAAAATACACATAAAGTGATTCAACGTTTGTGTTGCATATATCTAAAAATGTTTCACCAACAGACATGAAACCATGTGCAGTGACAGGATGTGGGGGCACCAGTGTCATATGGACACGCATCTAGTTTAAGTAATACCCGATCCGGAAAACAGTTACAATGTAAATACAAATTTAGATGTAAACAATACTAAACATCAGGCGAGGCAAACTTTCAAACCACTGTTATAGGTCATAGGGCAATTTTTCAGCTTTGATGGTGAAGGAAGACCCAAGGTGCCCCTCCGTTCATTATTTCATCACGGGCGGGCACCTGGATTGAACCATCGACCTTCTGTAAGCTAGCTGGATGCCTTCCTCACACGGAAAATTTAACATCCCGGGCGAGGCTGAGCCCACGTCGGTGAGGGTCGAGTGATTCGAAGTCAGCGACTTTAATCAGTCGACCAGGGCGGCCCCTCTTTTTAGAAAATGTTTTTGCCAATGACGTTTTTGACAGTTAAGTGTAAAGATTACTAAATACTGTTCCGTAATAGAAATACGGTCATATAAACAAATCTCGTACACAGACACTTGGGGTCAGGACCACCCCCAGACACCCCTCTCTCCTCCGCCCCTGCCTAAGTTGAGGGAATATTCTTCAGCATTTTAACCTGTATTGAGCATAGATGACGATAATAAAACGCAATTTGTAACATTTCAGCGTGTTTTAATAAATGCATTTTACCATCAAATCTTTTAAAATAAGATTTGCAACAGTGTCACTGACGCTGGGAACCCTTGCTTGCCGCTTGGACCCCAACTTTGTATTGTGCGTATCATAAACTCTTACGACTATGTTATACCGGATCATCACTTCCTATGATAAAAATCTAAATTTGGTACCCGCGTACGCTATGCGCATAGCAAAGCAGGGATCTATTCGCAGGGAAGTGTTCCATACAAGTAAAATTGATCGATTTTTGATAATTAATGATTAATCGTCGGAACCCAAACGTCAGTTGTCAGGACCGGTGTCATTTGACAGAATGATTACAGAATCGTCGATTGATACCAGGGATCCATAGGTAGATGCTAATTTAAAAGCTAAATCGACTATTGTTTTCTACTTTCAGTTTCACTGTTTCAAATCTTCTTATTTAAAGACAACTCATGGTAAAAATGCATGTTTTAAAATACGGTGAAATGTTTCAAAATATGTTTTATGATCGTCATATATGCTCAATACATATAAAAATGCTAAAACGTATTCGTTAAACTTACGCAGGGGCGGGGGAGATTGGGGTGATTAGGTGTGATCCAGACCCCAAGTGTCTGTGATCTCGTAGTATAATATAAAGAGCATGATAATGTTTCTTAGGTTTAAGTAATCTTTCAGTCTTTGTGCATTTTGTTGATTTTATTTGATAATATTACTATTTAAAACCAAAAAGCATTGTACTTCCGCATTGTCAGGATGCTTTCAATGCTTCCAAACTAGATCAATACCACGCTGGCAACTAACAATAATGTAAAATTACGGACCTCTATTAAAAAGAAACAACAACCTTCAAGAACTGCAAAACAGGAGTTTTTATCTTGCTATGGTAGTACATTAACGCTAATTGAGACACATCGGCCTCTTCTTTTCCGTAAATTGAACTGAAAGTACCTTTGTATGCAATTAGTTGATGCAAAATTAACATGAAACAAAACAAAAAATATCTTTAAAGGAGACTAAAGAGCTATTTCCTCAATAAAATGCCAATAAAGGAAGTGATATTTTGCACGTCAGTTAACAGTAATGTACAATAAACGTCGTGTTTAAGGGAAAAATTTTCTTCTGAAATAATTAGTAATTATTCTTGCACGCATATGTTTCGAATGCTTCTAGAATGACAATTATCTACCAAAAGCATAGCTTTGTAGAAAACACAAGTTTCAACTAATGACTAATTGTGTCCGACAATAATTAAAACATACTTGCACTTGCCTGATACTTTAAGAAACTTGGGTCATATTCATAGCATCTAGGAATTAAAGCAACCTTTGGGGTGCGTATGCTGTATAAGCAATTCAAACATTGTTAAAAAATATTTCTGTGTTCTATATTAAAGCTAGGTATTTTTGTCACAAAAACACATGTCTCCTCCTATGTATACCTTTATCTCTGGCGGCCATTTTGTGCAGCGAAGCGGCATGTGTCGGTGATATGTACAGTTAGGCTTAGTACTGATCATTCCTGTGACGTTTCGTCCGACTAGCAGTTTGACCTGACGTGTCGGTGATATGCACAATTAGGCTTAGTACTGATCATTCCTGTGACGTTTCGTCCGACTAGCAGTTTGACCTGACGTGTCGGTGATGTGCACAATTAGGCTTAGTACTGATCATTCCTGTGACGTTTCGTCCGACTAGCAGTTTGACCTGTGAAAGCCGGAAAAGATATTTTATCTTTAGCTCAGGCGGCCATTTTGTGCAGCGAAGCGAAAGGTCACAATATGCTAAATAGTTTTCCCTATATATTCTATATAAAACTGACCTTTTTTAAAGAGCTACCAAACATAACTAGACCCATTTCAGAGAACAAATCCTTACCTCATTTTAAAGAGTTATGATAAAACTGATATAAAATGAAGAGAAAAGTAGGGGTCATATATCTTCTATGAGAGATTTTTCTGGTCACATTTGCTTACTGTAAACTGACATCAAAATCACACTGCTGTGACCTGGAAGTACTACTCATACTAAATTTGAGCTTGACTTCACCAAATACAACCTGCTCTCCCATTTTTCCTACCAAAATGTCAAAAATACATCCACAATGAAATTTAAACAAAAACTAGCTTCAATTTAGACCTCTGTTGCCATGCCAAGTGAAAAATTAGTGTTCATATACCTGGCAGCCATTACGCGACTAGACCAGATGGCTCCCACGCTGGTTCCTTTAGTATAGTTAGGCCAAAACGTGTCGGCGATTTGCACAACTAGGCTTGGTACTGATCACTCTTGTAAAGTTTCGTTGAAATCCGGCCAGCAGTTTGACCTGTTAAATAAAATCTGGAAAGTGGAAGCGATGTTTTTAAGTTTGTCTTCTTATTTTCTCTTTTATACTTTAGCTCATCTGATATTTTACACAAGTGTATGAAGAGATGAAATATCAGCCTCCTTGAAAACATATTCTTATCTTTCTGTTTAAAACGTTTCCATTACACCAAAAAAGGACAGATTTGATTGGCTGTTATCAGATTACTTTATATGGTAGCTATAAACGCTCGATTTACACTGAAAAGGAAATAGTGGTGAGTCGTGTCAGTCTTGATGCGATTTACTGAAGATGGATATTTGACAGTGTAATTAATATTTCTAAATTCTGCGTTTACACATAATACATTATACTTTCTGTACTTAAATAATTTGAGTAGTCTTAATATTGTCAATTATGGATGCAACACATATTTTAGTAATCTAGAATTGTCAATTATGAACGAAATTTTTCTTAACAATGCCAATTATGGATGCAATACTCTAGTCCAGACGAGGAAGGTACATGTAAATTAGCGAACGTAGTATATCAGTATAAAGTTATATATTTTTTTGTTATATGCTTACCCTCTTGTAAGAAAACAAAGCTAAGGGAATACCTCTTTCCGATTCTGTCCAGATGCTTGTATGCGTAAACATGTACTTACGCTTAACTTCCAAAGTTTTAAAAGTACACGTGTTTTCATATATTTGACACTTTTGTGTAAATTAAATACCTCTCAATGATCCCAAAAATATTGTAATAATTTCCTTGCGGCGCTCGCGTGTCACAGAAGACATAAAGGAAGACTTTTACCAGCTACAAGTTAAGACGTATAATGAAAACTTTCTATTAATACCTGAAAATGTTTGCAGCTCGTCTTTTTTTCGAAGAGTAAAATGAAAAGGGCATAGTCATGAACCGTCTATTGTCTCAATAAAAAACTGTGTATAATCAAATTCCAAACGAAACTTGGTGTGTAGACTCAAGTGTTGAAAGTTTAATATGTGAAAGTTAGCATAGGTTTGGCTGTATTCATATCTTTCAATATTGTGAGACCAACTATAATTAAGTACTGATGAAGTTGGAACATTTCTTGTAATGTTCCAAAACCGCATAAGGAAAGCGACATATGATAGAATGACATTGTCATATTAAAGCGTAACCGAAATATTTCATACAACTTTCAAAAAGTCAATCATATTTTGTAGGATTCCAAGTCATGTTGGTATTGCAGATGCTGCAGCAAAGAAATCCCTTTTATCACCACAATCAATATGAAATTACCATATACGGACTTTAAACCAAATTTAATTAAATACATCTTATCTAAATGGCAATCGTCATGGAACAATGCTTCGTTCAGTAAACTTCGTGATATATAACCTTCTTTAGATGAATGGCACCAAAGGAATAGATCTGCTCGCAGGGCGGAAATTGTTCTTTCTCGTTGTTGAATAGGTCATACCCATTTGACTCATTCTTATTTTCAAGCAAAGATCAACCTGAATATGTACCATGTCAAACACCGCTTACTATCAAACATGTTTTAATCGACTGTGTGGATTTCGCTCCACAGCCAGTAATATGTCGTTTAATCTTATAAATATTTTAGTCACATATTTTGCAATATTATTGTTTGCCACTGATATTTTTAACCATTTATATGTATATGCTTTTTTACATATACGAGGGGTGTTCCAAAAGTAATGTCACTTGTATCGGTTCTCCTATACTGCAAATGTTCTGATCATTTAAACTTGCTCTGCCCTTCAAAATACTCTCCGTCAGCCTGAATACACCTTTTGAGCTGGTCAATCCTCTTTTGGAAGCATTGTTCATATTCTTCTATGGGAACACCCATCAGATACTGATAAACAGCAGATCCAAGGGCATTTCTCGATTTGTATCTCTTTCCAGACAGATGATATTTAAGTTTGGGAAACAGAAAATAGTCGCAGGGGGCCAGGTCTGGCGAAAACGGAGGGTGTGGAAGGACGGTAACCTTCTCTGACTCCAAAAACTCGGTCACAATGCGTGCCTTGTGAGCGGGTGCATTATCATGCAAAAGTCGGAGGTACTTAAGTCCTGTTTTGGGGCGGCGACTTTTGTAGTAGTTCTTCAATTTTCTTAGAACAACGTTTTTTATAGAATTTTCCTATGACCGTACTGCCTTTTGGTATCGAAATTTGAATGATTGGACCCTTATGAGTGAAAAAAATACATACAAAACCAAATTCGGTTGGAATACTTCCGCTTTGGTTCAAAATAATAAACCCAGGTTTCATTACCAGTAACTATATTATCAAAAACCTTTTTGCTGTATTTTAGGTACATGTTCAGAAGTTTTTTTGCCATTGTTACACGGGTACTCTTTTGTTCATCTGTTAACAAATGGGGTATCCATCTTGCATTTATTTTTCTAAGTTTTAGGTGTTTCTTCAAAATTCCACGAACTCGTGCTAACGACAAGTTTGTCAGTCGGGCCAATTGCCTTACGGTGAATCGGGCATCCTTTTTTAGCAAATTGAGGATTTTTTCGATGTTACCTTTCGACGTAGTTGTTGCAGGACAATTTGTGCGAGCAGCATCTTTGAGTTGCTGCTGTCCGGTCCTAAATTTAGCTACCCACCTACAAATAGTCCTGTGAGACATTTGACCCTCCCCATAAATGTCGCACACCTCACGGTGAATATCTACAAGGTTCATGCCGAGTAGCGACCTACCTTTTATGTAGGCCCTAATTTCAAGCACATTTTCAACTCTTTTCCCAGTCATTTTGTGTAAAGTGTAATGAATACGCTATAAAGCAATATACACTGTACTAAGGTCAGTGAACGTGTGAGCGAGATATTTACCTATGTTACGATTCAGTGATCATTCTATCGACACGAGGTGGTTTTGTGTACACATGACACGATTTCCGCGAAATAAAACACAAATGACATTATTTTTGGAACAGCCCTCGTATGTCTTTAGAGATACTTTACTATTAACGTTTTCAATACAACTTCTTCTCAGCGATATATGACTTTTTTGTGTCGATTCGCCTTAAAATGCAACTCATTCACTCACTATTAATACCGCTAGAACCACTATTTTCCAGAAAAGGAAAGAAAGATATCACAACCATAAAGATATACATGAATAATATAAACGATACGCAATTTCGTAATCATTTGTATTGCAGTCAAAACATTTTCGAACGTGTGGAAACATCAGTTATTCATATCAAGGTTCTCTGTAAAAGATTATTGCAGATATTGATATACTAAATCTACGTAAGAGCAATATTAAGTTTGTAACGAAAGTGTAAAACATCATTTTTGAAAGAACTAGTTTGGGAAAAATAGATATTTATTTTAAGCTATCATGTAATAGTGTTAATAATCTAGCATTGATTACCACTCCAATTACTCAAACCAATACGCATTGATTAGCTTAACACAATCATATAATTGTCAGTTAAGGATATAATACATGTCAAAAATATTAGATATTTAATTAGACTTAGTACTGTTCTTAACCTGCTAAATACAAATTCCAAACGTATAAAGCACATTTCTTCATCAAAATCCCTGCAAAACTTTTACAAAAACGACTTGTCATTTCAAACGTTATATAAAATATTTTAAATATCATGCATTTCACAAAATGTATAATTAAAACTATAACATACAAAGCTTAACAGGTGTGGCATTGGTCTGCTGATGCGTCAAGTGTGATGTGCTGTGTGTTGTGTGCTTGTCACCTTCCGCTTTCAGCCTCCACCGCTGACTAGCCTTCTGGTGAAAAAGGAGCCGAGTGCGTAAGTCTTCCCTGCCAGTACATAGCCTCTCTGCAGACAAGCCCTTTTGCAGTGCCTCCCAGATGGCGCCACACGGTAACTAAGCACCTTGCGGCCTCAGGCAGAACTGCAGGGGACTCGGAGGAGGTCTGCCCCCAGACATGTGGTATGCCAGGCCCACCGGTGTGTGGACATGCCCTGATGCCTATGAACAGACCCCCAGCTATGGGACAAATAGCTCCTGTGTTCCCAGGATAGGGTTTTACTCGGAACGAAGGGTGAGGTAACCCCGAAAGAAACCTAGAGAGTTGAAGACAGAGGTACTGGGCCATTGGCACTCTCTTAACGAACCACAGCACCATGCAATATCGCTATGACTACACAAAGCTGAACAGTTCGTATTTACATACAAGAAACAAGGATTTTGGATAATATCCAATAAGAAAAGCCTCGTTTTAAACCCCAAATTTCCAAATAAAAGCCGGAAGATGCCGCCGAGGTTGTTTTTCATATTAAACTGAATGTTTCGCATCAGGGTGCCCGTTATTCAAACGTTTGAATCAGCTACTGAATAATGAGTTATAAATACACATTCCAATATCTTTTCAATTTGTGTAAAAAGTTTCTAAATCAGGACATTTTGTTTCAAAAAATAACTTAAACCAAATGCAAAAAAATCGAATTTGCCGATAAGGACGAGAACCCCGGGGTAATACAGAATATAACCAGTCCCCGCATGGCTATGTCTGATACGGCAGACAACGAAATGTACACCTCAGAACAACTAAAGATTTGCTAGATAAGTAGTTTTGATATTTTGTAACTGAATAAAATATCCTAACCATATGCAGTTATATTTTACATTATTTAAAAAAAAGTTAAAAATCGAGACTACAGACAGTGAGACATACAGTATAGTTTTATAACCATACAGCAGATCATCTTTAAGACATTATCACAGCTACACTTGCTAACTTTTGTGCGTTGTTCTACATCCCCCTGACTTTGAGTTATTTTAATACTTCTTCATTGGTTGCTAGATTCTTAGATTATCTCAATTACTGCTCCTGTCAGCTCTGATAGAAGAGACAAATGTCTGATTTTGAAATTCACAGCTGCGATTTTCTTAAGTAATACATATACATGTATATCCAAACTGTATTGTAATTCAACAAAACGGATATAAATACAGGGGGAAAAAGAAAGTGAAAGCGATCCAACTAGATTACATTCTTACATATGCGGTTTATTCAGGTTCTGTTCAGAAACAAATATAGAAGAACTCAATCGGTTTCACTGCACTTAGCCAGTTATGTTATTGCCTGCTGTTTTCGCTTTACGCTCCCAACGAAAATTCTATATTACCTTTTAGACTTATTTAAATATCATGCAAGTCCTGTGTGGTGGTCGTAGCATCCCGCGTTCGTAGGCCCAGTGTTGCTGTTGCTGTGAGACGTAGCATTCCCATCAACTTTTTGGAAAGTGGGTACATGTACCCACATACTTCTGTAAATGTGGGTACAGGACAAAAAAAGTGGGTACAAACCAAAATGGTGTACAAGAATATTTTATCCAGCTTCTAAATGAGTGTAAATAGGGTAGGATGAGCCACTGAGGTCTACATATGAATAAAGTTGGTTTATAAAAATCTTTAGAAAAAATATGAACAAATCTTTGAAATTCCTTTTCGTTCAAAACAAAGATGCTAAAAAAATAAAATCAAAACTGGAAAAGGAGTAAGCAATGGCTGTATTAAATTAAACATTCTTTATTTGCTATTCAAATATTTTATTGCAACAAAATGCAAGTTGTACAAATTCAAAACATCTTGGATTTATATGTCAAATAAACAAAGCTTGTTTGTGTATCAATAAAACCTGACTGGAAAAAAGAATAAAAGATTGAAAATATCATATCTGTGTTTGTTCTTTATTGGCTTCAAACAGTCATTAAACACACTCTGATATTTTGGAAGGAGTCAGAAACAGATCAGTTGAAATAATACAACTCTTTGTGATACAAGAACACATTTTTCATGATCAGTCAACTGTATAGATTCACAGCTTATGTGACTTGTCCCCTTGAAATTTTACTACACTTTTTGACACAACATCATGTTTTTCATTATTGGTCATCCCTTTGCAGTAATACTCAATGAGCATTTTGTTGCAGCAACTCTTAACAGACATTCTGGAAGTGGCTGCCCCATGATGCCTATTCTGTAAAGAAAACCCACGTTTGCATGGCACTGATGTCAAAGGACATGTGCAAAGAAATGCTGCCAGAGTAGCAAATGCTGGAAAGGCCAACTTGTAATCATAGACAACAATGAGACAGAAATCAGTTACACCTAAATTTCTGTTTTCATACATTAAATTCTTGAACTGACGAAAAGATTGTCTCAGCTCATTGCTGTCAATAACTGGAGAAGGGCCCGTACCAAAGAATTCAATACAGTGCTGCAAACTGTCATTTCCATAGTTAGTTAAATTGCAGCCATTTGGGAGAAGTTTGGGATTTAGCAGATAATTCAAGTCATTCAGAATTGCTAAAGTATCTGCAGGGAACCGTTTATTGAATTCAGATAAAAGGTTGCTGATAAGACTCTGTTTTAGTCTGATATACTGACGTCTAAACACTAAGTTTGTTTTAATTTGAATTCCTTGGAATGTTTCTGTCTCCTCAATCATGTCTATAGCCTCGGCAGCAAAACCTGGGTCATCAAGTTCATAAGACCTAATGGTGGACTTTATAGCATTGATGGTTGACTTTAAAACAGCTATATCCAAGGTATCAAGTTGGAAAAGCTTAGATACTCTGTCTATTAAACTCATCCAATATGTCCCTCAGTAAGCTCAAAGTTGAGACAAACTTGAAAGTTTTGATGGTTTTTAGAATAAAGGTTGCTTTTTGAGCACCTTCACTGTTTGGATAAGTAGCTTTTTCATGCTCAAGACTGAAAACCAAGCTTGAATAGGAATCATGAACAGCTCTTACAGCATCAGACAACGACAGCCAACGGACTTGAGTAGGTTTACGAAAACGTTTGACCTTCTGACCAATAATCTTTTGAAGTTCCCTCAGTTTTTGAAGACGTGGTGCAGAGTATTGATAAAAGTTATAGATTGCAATAAGAGTTTCATTGATAGTTTTCATACAGGGAATACTCTCTGCTGCCCAATATGACACCAGTGCAAGACGATGTGCAGCACACCATATATGTACTACTCTGTGATTTATTTGTTTCACTCTTACCCCAACCCCACTTTTCTTCCCCATCATCACGGATGCTCCATCTGTGCCTAACCCTGAAACCTTTGACACATCAACACCTACATCATGCTAAAATTGAACAATGGAATTATATACAGTTTCTGCTTTCCCATCATTAATGGTGACATTTGCACAAAACTCGATTTTTACTTTCCTACTATCAATAATTTTACAAAACAACACCAACTTTTTGTTTACTGCTATGTCTAGACTCTCATCCAGCATTAACCCTATGAAAGGACTGTTTTTTAATCTTACAACAACAGATTCCGTAAGAACATCAGCTATGTATTTTTGAAAAACTGCTGGAGCTTGGTGATTGGTGAAAATTCCTTGCTTATCCTGAAAAACAGATGCACCATTTGCTAACTGTAAATCAATGAGATTCAAAAATCTATTATTTGCCAAGTTATTCTCAGCTAAAAACATGGCAGTTTTAATCTGCGCTTCAAGGATAGGTACAGATTTCTGTAGAACACATTTTGTAGCAGCCTGCATATAGATGTTTTGTCTGGCTGATTCCTTTGCTTTTAAATGATCTTTGTGCAGCAGGTGTCGCTCAAGAGCTGAATGCTGAAAATTTGAACAACCACGTACGAAAGTATTGTTCTGAGAACCATCTGATTCACATACAGTACAAAACATATTGCCCTGATCATCTCTTCTCAGCCAGGTGAATTCACGAAGTCAACTATCTTGAAAAACCTTTTTCCGTTTGCTTTTCTTTGGATCATTTGCCTCAGACCCAGACTGTTCACAAGTAACATTACTGGCAGATGTTTTTGTGGATGGCATATCATCATGCGTGCTTGGCTCGGCTGAAAATAGATTTCTTTTTTTAATTTTGATAAACTTAAAATGAAAACGACTTAATTGATGATTTAAATGTTTGGATTCAGTATTGGTATTGATGGAGAACATTCAGTTTTACTTAAAACAGAATTCCTTTTAAACCGACTATGCCAGTATGTTGCTTGGTTGCGTTCTATGTTTCTAAAGGATCTTTTCACCGATTTTATTTTGTTAAGTTAATAAATGGTCTGTGTAGAATTTAAAATACTGTAAAAGCCACCATATCAAACCAAATCAACATACCCCTTGTCTCAGAAATCGTAGTGGCCCCTTTTTCACCAACAGTGGTTGAATCAGTCTCCTGGGATGCTGAACAACCTGAAGAAAGACCCTTTGACTCAGTAGACGTAGCTGCCTCTTTTTCACTGACAGAGACTGAACTCGCCTCTTGGGATGCTGAATTACCTGAAATAAAATGTGAGAAAAATACTTAGTAAGAAATATCAACGAAACATGTACTACACTAGAAATTTGATAGTTATTATAAATGCGAAGGTTGTCAGACATTCACATAAATTTGATTTACAAAACTCATGCACAGAAGCCTGAAATTATATTTTCAAAGAAAGGCAATTCTTATAACACTTTAGTTACAGCCATATCAGATGTGATACTGATAACCAAAAAAGCAAACTCCTATGCAGTGATCTCCCTACGCTCTCATTGATCACTGACAACACAGACTCTCTAAATTCAGCTAAGACTCATTGGATTATTTTTTATTTATCTAATTATTTCGTAATTTTCACCAATTTGTTATAAAGTTTACCTTAATTATTAATTCCGGCAATTTTTTTCCATTTGAATACCTCTTTCTATCTCAAACAAGAGCTGTCTCCATAGGATGACACATGCCCCCGATGGCACTTTGAATGAATAGTTATGGCCGATGTTAGAGTTTAGGACCTTTGACCTACGGACCTGGGTCTTGCACGCGACACGTCGTCTTACTGTGGTACACATTCATGCCCAATAATTTTAAAATCCATGCATGAATGACAAAGATATGGACCGAACACGCCCATCAATGCACTATCATGAAATATGACCTTTAACGTCTAAGTGTGACCTTGACCTTTGAGCTACGGACCTGGGTCTTGCGCATGACACGTTGTCTTACTGTGGTACACATTCATGCCAAGTTATTTGAAAATCCATCCATGGATGACAAAGATATGGACCGGACACGAATGCACTAATCATGAAAACTGACCTTTAACGTCTAAGTGTGACCTTGACCTTTGACCTACGGACCTGGGTCTTGCGCGCGACACGTCGTCTTAATGTGGTACACATTCATGCCAAGTTATTTGAAAATCCATCCATGGATGACAAAGATATGGACCGGACACGAATGCACTATCATGAAAAATGACCTTTAACGTCTAAGTGTGACCTTGACCTTTGACCTACGGACCTGGGTCTTGCGCGCGACACGTCGTCTTACTGTGGTACACATTCATGCCAAGTTATTTGAAAATCCATCCATCGATGACAAAGATATGGACCGGACACGAAAATTGCGGACAGACTGACAGACGGTTCAAAAACTATATGCCTCCCTTCGGGGGCATAAAAACAAAACAAAAACAATTAAAGGAAGTTTCGTCCGCCATCTTTACCGATCATCACGTGATGAACAATGGTCATGTGATGTTGTTGTAGCGGAAAGGGAGATCACCGCGTACGAGTTTACCAAAAGTAGTGAATTAGGCACGCAAGAAACATTTTGGAATTAGGCCTTTAAGGACTTGGATCTTTTTACATACTTCTCTCATTTTTATTTTGCAGATCCAGAAAATCAGCTAATTTCGGCTGGTTTATAACCTGTTTACGCTTCAACGACGCTCTCATAGCAGACGCCATTTCGTTAGTGGCTTGTTTTATATACGCACCGTGTCGGGGTCTTCTAAACGCTCTTTCGATAACAACGATTCCAAAGCGCGCCTCGCCTCCATTTCGAAGAGTACTCATGGGAAAAAACCATGTCCGGACACAAACGAATCAAAATTTTTATGCGTGCATTGTACCCGCGGAATTCCGAAACCTGCGTGCAAATGAATTTTTCCGCGCGAATTACGCAGGTTTTAGCGTGAATGGGAATGCTGAGACGTATGGCACTTTAAATACCTCTCATGAAAAGACACATTCAGACTGATCCTGTTTCGCTTGGTTGCATTCTACACCCGTGTGTAACAAATAAGCTGTCGTAAAATATAGTATGTTATTACATCTGGCCCTTGAGAAACATGGATTCATTTCAATGTGATTTGTAACAGATTTCTACTGGAGCCATTGCTAGTGTATGTAATTGGCGTTTTCCTTCCTGAACAATTCTGTTCAAACTGAATCTACTGTATTTCACATTGCCTCATTCAGTGCTTTCAAAGAATCTTGTAAAATTTGAATCTAGATACAATATGATCTTTTGCTATTTTCTACAATGTACTTCATTCACCTGATTTCCACAAAAGGCCTTGACATTTGCGGTAAAATCTATGAAATCATAAATCTTATTCCAGATGGGTTTCATTCAAAACCAATATCTGCGTCTTTCATTAAAGAGCTGCTGATATAATATTACGTTTCGTAATATATCGACACTAGACCTTTTGCTTAGCACCTTGACATTGAAGATCAGCTGATACAATCTGTAATAACTAGACAGTATCAAAGAGAATTAAAGCTCGGCTGCACGATAACATCAATGTAGCATTTAAACAAAACAATGGCGATAAACATGCACTGTTACTTTACCAATCTATGGCTTTTAATAATATTTTTATTAAATTTTTGTCATGAACATCCTCATATTGTATGTACCAGCAATGCAGAAGCAAATCTGAGTACCTTCCTTTCAGGACATATTGATCATACATGACAAGTTAAATGTTAATTAAGAGTTACCAGGTTCTGTGCATCGTAAGACATGTTTAAAAATGTCCGACTTTCCTTGTTTCGATTTGAATGTTGAATGTTTTGATATACATTTCGAAAACAATGGCTTGGTTTGTATCAATCACAATGATTTATGTCAAAGCGTCTTCAAATAACAAGAAAAAATAATAGTGTAAAATGTATGATATATGTGCGATTACTATTGTCTGATAAAACTAATCCAAATAAACTTTTATTTCAACTTCAAATCGTACACAGCTGTTGTGAAAATTGGTCGGAAACGATACACTTTATACATCTCAAAAGAATTCGCTCTGTTTTGAAAAAAAATCATGTCATGTTTAATGAAATTCTTTTTCAAAATTGTTATTTTGGTAAAAAGAAACTAGATTCAAGAGTTAATCAGTCCTCCGAAGCTATGCCACTGTATAAACCAATCTACACACAGAGGCAGTAAAATGTAACAATACCATTGTTCACTTTTAAAAAATTTCCGTTCGTATTTATTTAGGGAGATATTAAATGAAGTAATCAGAAAACATGTTATTATTTGTTGTTGTTGTTTTGTTTCGACGTATGAGAAAACAAATCAAATGTTACGAAAAGAGTTTAAAAACTACTAAGACGCGGCGGAAGATATAAGTGAATAATCTGTCATTTGTGTGGGTGCTGCAGATTGCAATATCCGGTTCCAGTATAACTGTTTTGGCTTGCACACCATATCTTACAAGATATAGAATAAATAAAGCAAAGCACAGTTTTAGTACTCTTTTGTTACAGTAGCGTAATCAAACAAAGCGTTGGAAACTTAAACCGTAAAAAGAAATTACGTCATGACGTTTCAACGACGCACAACACAAAGTTCAAGTTTGGTTTATTTATTTTGAATCGTGAAATGTTATGTAAAAATGGGAGTCCAACTGTTAAGTGTTGAGCCCGACTGTTCAAAGAATAGGTAGAGCTGTTGGACTCACCTTGCGTCCGCGTCCTGATTTGTATGTAAGCTGGTATCTCAGTAACCAATTGTGGGAATAGACTGAAACTTCACAAACATATTCACTGTGATAAACGGACTTACATTGTACAGGTTCCTAACTCTATTTTACCTTTTTACAACATTATGCGCATTTTTCGACTAAGAAACTTTTGGTTAAGGTTTTGTATGTAAGCTGGTGCCTCAGTACCCATCAAAGGGAATGGATTGAAACTTCAAACACTTGGTCACTGTCATAGTCTGACATGCAGTGTACATGTTCCATAACTGTGCTTTGCATGTTTACAAAATTATGCCCCTTTTTCGACTAAGCAGTTTTTGGTTAAGTTTTTGTATGTAAGCTGGTATCTCAGTACCCACTAATTAGTAATACTTGTCTCTTATAAGCAAACTAAGCATACAGTGAAAATTGAGTGAAAGCTTGTAAATCAAAAAGACCGATTAAATACGGTATTAGATCGAACGAAACCTATAATAAAGCTAGAATACATTAAAACACGTCTAGACAGACTATCAACTAGATTGACTGTAATTGCCCATATGATTTTCACAGCAAATGCTATTACGTTAACTTTATTTAAAAATAAAATTGATTTAATTTACGTAACCTTTAAATTTCTAGACTGATTAATGAATTGAAATGACACCCAAGAGAAAACTGAAAACTGTTACTTCAAGAGTAGTTCTGTAAATAATTAAGAAGGGTATTATGCTGTTGGATGACAGTATTTCTATGGTAAAATGCGTGAAAGTAATTATCTGCACGATTAACAAACAAATAGGCCTATGCATTTTGAAGTTCTTCCAGAATGTGACTACAGCCAAAGGTTTTGAGTATTTCAGTTATATAGAGACATGTGTGGTTACCGTATTTCCTAAAGTTGTTTTAAGGTACTTCATCACGTTTAACAAACCGAAAAAGTAAGGGCGTAATGTCATTTATCCGGATACTGGACTAAGCATCAGAAAATGAAAATCATTTAATGAATTAATGGCAACACACGAGAAAATCTATTAAAATGGCAACGTACTTCTTAAGATAAAATACGATATTAAAAAGTTTGACACGTTAAATGATTCCAAATTATGTCTTACAATCAGCTTGAAATATGCGTATCTCTTAAATTATGGGCAACTATCTCAGAAAGAAGCACAGTATTTATTTCGTCATATTATAGATCATATGTGTACCGACTGTGAGAAATTCCAATAAAGTCTACATTGCAGAAACATTTGTTTTACCTAAAATATAAAACTTGGGATTTTTCCACAGACTCTTATAATAAAAACCTGTGTGAAGTTCAAATTTTTCAAATCAGGCCGGCAAAAAATCAAGCACACTACCCTATTTTTTATTTGCCGAACTTACTATGTAATAATAATAATAATAACTTTACTTGACCTTGAACAATGACCCTGACCTTTTAACCGACAAGCATAGATCATGCGTTGACAGATTGTCTTATCATGAAGGACGGTTGTGTGTAGCACTAAGATAATCCTTCAATGCATATAAAAGTTATGTAGCAGAAACAAGTGTAATTGACCTTCAATAGTGATCTTAACCTTTGTTTTAAAAACATAGCTTGAATAGTTTTTGAGTTGTCGCAGAATCCAGATCTGCGGACAGACGGAGGGCATTTCTATAGTCCCCTCCGATGTTTCACCGGTAGGGGGACTAAAATACGAAACGTGATTGACATCTCCTACCTTCATAATTTTCCAATCAAAGGATCACAACTGTGAAATATATACCCAGGACGGTTCAAAAAGAATTAATAGCTAACGATAGTTTTTCAAGAACAACGCATGTCTCCACATCTAACCATGCAGAAACTGTCAAAATGCCACAAATTAAGAGTCGTAACTCCAGGAAAATCACTGAATCATAACATGCCAACGAAGTACACAACTAGGCTTGGCAATTGTTACTCTTGTGAAGTTTGATGGAATTCCAACCAATGATTATTTGAAAAATCAACGGTTATATCTCCGTTGAGCATCATTCAGTCAGAACATGACGAGAATATGATAATCACTCGTGGAGTTACAGCTAGTAGTATAAACAATGTAAAATATCAGAAATCAAAGGTCATAACTCTGCTAAAATCACTAAGCGGAATATCCCGATAATTTGCATAAAACGGTTTGTTCTGATTACTCTTGTGAGGTTTCGTGGAACTCTGCCATATTATATAAGAAGAACCTAAAACATCATAAAATTTGAGTGATAAAAGGCCATATCTTTAAATCACCAATGTGCACATTTAGGCTTGGCAATGACCACTCTTGTGTAGTTTGGTTTAATTCTTTCTTCTGGTATCGGAGAAGTTGTCCGATCAATGTAAGGTCAAAATCAAGAGCCATTTCTCTTCGCAGAAAATCACTGACCCGGAACACTGACACTACAACAAGGCTTGGTTCTGTTAAATCCTGTAAGGTTTGGTGGAATTCCGCCCAATAATAAAGGAGAAGTGGTCGAAACATCATAAAATTTGATTAATCAAGGGCAATAAATTAGCAGAAAATCATCAAACCTGAAATGTCGACAATATACATGATGCTTAGCACTGACTAATCCTGTAAGGTTTGGTGAAAATTCGCAAGATGATACAAGAAAAGAGGCCAAAAACATCATAAACTTTGATGAATGAAGGGCCATAACTCCACTAGAACTCATCGAATGGGAAAGTGCAAATGACATGCATAACTAGGCTTGTGTGTGTGTGTGTATGTGCGCGCGCGTGCGTGTATGTGTGTTTGTGGTGTGCACGTTTGCGTGCTGTGGGTTTCGTTTTGGGAAGGCTGCGTTTTTGGTGCGTGGCATTCCCTGTTTGATATTTGTCTTTGGGGGTTTTTTTTGGCTTTGATAACTCCTGGGAAGTTTCGTGTATATCGGTTGTGTTGGAGAGTTGTGTGGACAATTTTTGGCCAGAGGACAGACTGGCAGACAGCACTAAATCAATATATCTCCCCCACTACATGTGGGAGATATAATTTACACGAACTGTAATACAGAAGTTTAAAACATGTTGCACTATTTTTTGATTCATAATAACTATATTGGAGTCAGTTTGTCACTCCGGCCGTCTATTATTGATGACAAAAACTTTCAATCTACTAAACGTAATGTATTTGACTCACTATTAGATATCAGCAAAAGGAAGTGAAAGGCGCATTGACAATAACTCATTACTTGATAATCTGTTCTTTTTGTTCTATATCTAAATCCGTCTAATGTCTGTATGTTCACTTTAAATTCCGGTTTAGTAATTTTTTGTATACTGCGTCTGTTCTGTAAATCACTTTTTAAAGTGAATATATGTGTCCCTTCCGTACTGAATTAATAAATTTTGGAAAATACAGAAAAAAGCTTTAGTTAGACTCTAGGGACTGGATTGTAATAGAATTCTGAAGTAGTTGAAATGAAAGATGGCAATACAGATAAGTGTAAAGGGCAAATAAATCATCAGTCTGTCTTGAAAAACTATGACACTGTCTTCCATTATGTTTTAATGATTGACAGTTTTAGCATTTAAAGGGAAACCATCGAGCATGCAGTTACTTCCTTTAATTTTAGATGACAAGAAAGGAAGGCAAGAGTAAAAGAGCGTGATCACTCTGTTTATAATTATTGATAACTATAAAAACTCCCTATATGTACAAGATACAAGATACCCTTATTTTATTTCGGATACGTTATAACAATACTACACTAGCTACTACGCTATTTCCCTACAATACGTTCTGTAACAAAACAAATAACACATGTAAGATGTTTCTGTTCTTAACCAAAAATAACTTTTTAGCTACAGAAGGTAATATTAGCAGTGTCAAATGGTGATAGGAACTGGCATAGCAAAAAAAACGACAAACAAAAACATCTTCTTTGAACAATTGTATCATTATCTCCATTTTTGTTTCAAATTACCTAAATTTGATCTTAAAACTTATTTTTCATCGGACTGATTTTATTAAAAACCGGCCAAATCGTTTTAATATCAATTTCAGAGTTTAGGAAAGAAAATTCATTCTTAATACGAAATAACCTACATTTATATGTTTATGTTTCCATCTTTCACAACTGGCATTGATATTGACAGTAAAGCCAGTTGAAATTTCTGTGTAATGAAAACCAAGATATCGTATTCTAATTACATGTACTTTCTTTAAAAGCTTCGTTCTTGAACAGCAGTTATTATGTTACATTCAGTAATGCATTAAGACTATCGCCGAGGTAACAAGTAGTTTCTGTTTATTGATTCTGGTGTTAGATTACGTACTTTTCTTTTCTTCGAAGATCAGCTGGTAAATTCTGTTACAAAGTTACAGTATACGAAACAGTTAAATAACCCGGTTCACGTTTATAAATTATTCTAACACGACCAGCAAATAACCTACATACACATAGGGAAAATCAATCCATGATTATTTTGAGATAACCCATGCGCGTGCAATGGATTGTTTTGGCTGTTTCGTACGCGAGAAATTCTTTTTATGAATGAAAGTCACGTGACGTTTGTAAATACTAGCGTACAAATCGTAGTATCCGCGTACAACAACAACAAAATTCGGCTGCAAAATGAATGACACAAACATCTAATCTGTTGCGTACGGGAACAATCTGCGAGATCCGCCGTGGTTTTAGAGACTTGAGGGTAATTGATGAAAGGTTTGATGGCCATGTTACACAATATTTGCTGCAATCCTTAAGCAACGGGAAGACTACATGGAGGTTTCGCAATGAAATCACCGGGAAAGCTCTTCACCTAGCCAGGAAATCAATGAACTTCTACAAACAATAGCTCATGACTTTGATAATGATATTTCCCAAGTGAATTTAGAAAACTATGATGAGCTAATTCTTGATTAATATCCAGGAAGTCACGAGTTCCGTTCCCCAACACTTCAAGCAGGTGTGTCAGTCAGATCTTAACGCATTGAAGATAAGCAATACAGAGGCCACTTACAAATGCTTTTACAACTTCTAAATATATATTTAAACTAAAAATATATGTACAATCTATGCAATTATGTATTTCTCACATTAAGATTACATGACGGAAGCTGGTTTGGTCACTCGGAGTTTGAAATGACGCAGGTGGCAGAGCTAGACGTACTACTGGAGCAGTTTTATGCGGTCCGGGAAGGAGTATTCAAGGCCCACACTTGTAGCCATCCCTGCAGGTCTTAATAGACACATCGCTGCTCTACCCTTCTTCAGACAGCTGTCACTTATGCGTGATCGCGATTTTGAAGAGTCTAACAAGCTCCTGTCTGTAAAGACACTGAAAGGAGAAGTAAAATACTTGAGTGAACATAAGGAACCAATCAGTGGTAAAGACAAAGACTTAGAAAAATTGTACATTAGTGGGGTATTTTATTCTTGAAACACCAGTTTCATTACAGAAAAAAGTTATGTTTGAGATAATTGCACAGTTATGGCGCAGAGGTAGGGAGGGTTTATAAAATTTGCGAAAAGATTCTTTTGTTGTTGCTGTAGATGCTGATGGTGATAGGTATGTAAAGATGTCTTATAATGAGGCAGATAAAACACACACGTTTAGCTCAGTAGGTAGAGCGTTGGTCTACGGATCGCGAGGTCGTGAGTTCGATCCTCGGGCGGGGCGTATGTTCTCCTTGACTATTTGATGAACGACATTGTGTCTGAAATAATTAGTCATCCACCTCTGATTCATGTGGGGAAGTTGGAAGTTACTTGCGGAGAACAGGTTTGTACTGGTACAGAATCCAGGAACACTGGTTAGGTTAACTGCCCGCCGTTATATGACTGAAATACTGTTGAAAAACGGCGTTAAACCCAAAACAAACAAACACTAACCCTAACCATGGGGTAGACGCAAAAGAAAATGTCAAAAAGCCTCGCATGTATGAATAAAAACGTTAAAAGTGTTGCCCAGTCTTGTCTTTTCAAAAGTACATAAACTCAATCCAAATTGTGACCGCTTCTTTCAAAGGCCTTTGTGCAAGTATGAAAATAGCAGTGTCTGGTATGCCAATTCACCAGTAGGAATAAACACAGTTAGCAACCTGATGTGAAAGTTATCAAAAACAAGAGGACCATGATGGTCCTGAATCGCTCACCTGTCCCAACATGACCCAGTTTTGAACTGAGTATGACGTCGTTTTTTTTTCTATTATTTGACATAGTGACCTAGTTTTTGAGCTCATGTGACCCAGTTTTGAACCTGATCTAGATATCATGAAGATGAACATTCAGACCAACTTTCATACAGATCCCATGAAAAATATGGCCTCTAGAGAGGTCACAGGGTTTTTTCATTATTTGACCTACTGACCTAGTTATTGACGGCACGTGACCCAGTTTCAAACTTGATCTAGATATCATCAAGGTGAACATTCTGACCAATTTTCATGAACATCCATTCAGAAGTATGGCCTCTAGAGAGGTCACAAGGTTTTTCTATTTTTAGACCTAATGACCTAGTTTTTGACCGCAGCTGACCCAGTTTCGAACTTGACCTAGATATCATCAAGATGAACATTCAGACCAAATTTCATACAGATCCCATGAAAAATATGGCCTCTAGAGAGGTCACAAGGTTTTTCTATTATTTGACCTACTGACCTAGTTTTTTAAGGCACGTGACCCAGTTTCGAACTTGACCTAGATATCATCAAGGTAAACATTCTGACCAATTTTCATGAAGATCTTGTGAAATATATGGCCTCTAGAGAGGTCACAAGGTTTTTCTATTTTTAGACCTACTGACCTAGTTTTTGACCACACGTGACCCAGTTTCGAACTTGACCTAGATATCATCAAGATGAACATTCTGACCAACTTTCATAAAGATCCCATGAAAAATGTGACCTCTAGAGAGGTCACAAGCAAAAGTTTACGCACGGACGCACGGACGACGGACGACGGACGCTGCATGATCACAAAAGCTCACACTGTCACTTTGTGACATGTGAGCTAAAAAAGCTTGCCTCAGTGTTAGGTATTTAAACCATTGTATTAGGGCTGCGTTTTTTAAGAGTTCAATTAGGTCTGTCACTGGGCACAGAAATGTGCAAAGTTTCAGTCATTAGATAAAACCAAGTGATCAAGAAAGGAAACAATTAAGTCACATCGGTCATTCATGAAAATTCAAATATAACTGACATAGCAACAAGTTTTCACCATGTAAATCTCGCTCCGTGCATTCCAACATGTTAGAATAATGAGAATAATATTTCCGACATCCAAGTTGCTGTAAATTCCATGTCAAAATCAATTGATGTTAGTCATTTTGACAATATGACACAATTTCAGTTTTTTTCCTGGTAACATTTCATCAAGTACGATAAATGTGTCCAGCAGTGCCAATCATTTCGAAAAGTAAGAAGCCAGTTACTGTTCCCTATACATAATAGATGTTTATGTTAAAATTTTCAACAGCAAAGTTGAATACACACGCTGTGTAAGCGGCCTTGTGACGATTTTTTACATAAATTTATGCAATTTTTAGTATCGGTAGTATTACACCGACTATTTTCTGGGGAAAAGCATTCGCTCTACTCTACATGAACACGACTTTGTAATTTTGTTGGAGAAATAAATGAAATTAGAGACATGATCAAATTTCTATCATTTATTCTGTCATTTATCACGGCGAAGATGCCTACACCGGATATTGCCATTTTGTGAAAGTATTTTCCGAAAACGTGACTGACTTTTGTCAACCAGGTAGATAAAAATTAATTTACTACTCTTTTACTACAGTAACTATAGAAAAGAGGAATTTTGTTTTTAGTAACCATCTATTGTGTATATGCCCACAAGCGTAAAATGAGTCAATCTTAAGATTTGTTGTTATATTTCGATCTTCTCAGATCGTTCAGTACGACTTTTTTGTCATGTTATTGGTACGTCTAGTTTCTCAACATGACCATTTCGGCATGGGTGTTTCCAATACTCCCGCTTTCATAGCCTTGGGTATTGTATAATCACCCCTTGGATATGGTGCCTGCTTTTTAATTTTGTCTTTTGACAGTTTCTGTGATACGCAGGCTCCATAACCTCAGATCCCCTTTCTAAATTCCAGTTTGTTTAGTTCTGGCCATTGTTTTCTCGTTTGGGGCAAACCCTTTACTTTATCTGGGGACCAAACGCCGCTCTTCATGGAATTACACGCCTCAACACGTGTATCATTGAAGGTTCCATGTTCACCGCCGTTTGAATACATCTGCGGATGTCTCTAAATTGATTTTTGTACTTTTAGCATGTGTAAATGTTGAGTTCTGCTCAACCCGGGGCTAGAGGGCGTGGACGGTAGCATGCATTTCCACTACCGTCCATGAACAGGCTCAATCAAACAGAGCCTGCAACATTTTCGTTTTTGTCGTGTTGGGCGACCTGTGAAGCTTCCACTTTTCTCTATTCTATTGTGATGAACCTTCAGTGATACACAGAGCGCAATTTCCATCGACATCTTGGTTAATATGAAGTATAGTGAACAATGCAAGTTGTTTCGAAGAACAGGCTTAAAACTCTTCCGAGGATTTAAAAATATACAATTATTTACATAACAGAGACCACATTTCTGACGCTAAATTAAGGATAAAGATAAAAATCAGACAGATGAAGCCTTTTTTGATACTAAAAGAAGCAGTTAGTTACTGCATAAATGTGATGAGTACATAAAAGACTGGGCGGGCACTGATACTGAAATAGGTTCTGTTGTGACAGATTTATTTTACTAAACATTATTTGACAAGTGATATTTTAAAAGTCATGTTTCACTTTGATAAAGAATAAATAGTCACGTTCATTAAAATATTAAAAAAAACAACAAAAAAACTTGAAACGTAAACACAAATTCATAAAATAACAAATATCATAAACATTTTACATTTAACATTATGAATACATGCATCAATTCGGAATGATGTTCAAGTCAGTTCTTGATCGTTTTTGATCTTGTTCAACAGAGAAGTTGATCACATAAAAGTAATAACTAACTGCCTGCATAGAAACTGCATGCATTTTGTAAATGAAGTGTGCCAAATATATATCAAAAATAACACATGACACTGTTTCCTTCTACTTTTAAAACAAATTGCTCAATGCATATGACACCTATTTTGTTTCGTTTGAAGCAAGTGGTGAGCTGATTACCTTTTAGAAACTGTAAAAGTACAATATATTTAAAGCAATAAAATAGTTTGACTACATTGTTGTAAGAAATTTGTATGTGAAACTAGAAAGTCTATGAAGTTTGAAGATTCTAGGTCAGATGAGTCTAAGGTTATTGAGGAGAAACCGCTTTAAAAGTTCAAAGCGCCTACGATCCTGACCTTTGAACCATTGACCCCAAAATCAATAGGGGTCATTTATTGACCAGGGCTTATGTCTCATTGAATTTTAAAGGCAACATGATTACATATTTTCATGTTTGCGTATCGTTATCATATCCTGTGTTACATTATTATAAAAATTCCCTGGTGTACTTGTAACTTGGCCTGTACTTGGCAATGGCTAGTCTACAGTTTCTCGGAGTAACTATTGGCATACATAAGTTTGAACACTGAATTAGCGACCTACAGTTACAGCGGATGCCATCTGCAGAAAAAGACATTCCATCATTTGGGCCAATGTCATTATATGCATTGTCTATTTAATGACCATAAAAACTGAAAATATGCACGGTTTTAAATATCAATAATCAGTACACGAAATTGCAATACACAGTTCAAATATTATTTTAAAAACTCAAGATACTGTACACCGTCGACGCTCATTTATAACCAATTTCTCCGTCAATTGAACATTTACAAAGCTGTAATTTTGCACATTTTTCTTTGTATGTAACTGAATAAATCGTACGATTCAAAATTTTCTCACAATACAAATAGGCGATGGTATTGAGAGAAATGTATTTACGGCATGCAATTATCATTTTTATTACAAAATTTAGCGTTTCTTCTTTAGATTGACTCATTTTACGCTTATGAGAGCATATACACAGTATCTGGTTGTTAAAAGCAATGCTCTTTATTCGTTCTATAGTAGAACTTACCTTGTTGACCAAAACTAATCACGTTTTCGGAAAATACCTTTTCACTAAACGGCAATGGCAATATCCGGTGTACGCATCTTCGCCATGTTTATGTGCTAGATGGGTTCGAGCCTCACTCGGGGCGCTTAAATTCTTCATGTGAGGAAGCCATCCAGCTGACTTACGGAAGGTCGGTGGTTCTACCCAGGTGCCCGCTCGTGATGAGGGGCACCTGGGGTCTTCCTGCACCATTAAAGCTGGAAAGTCGCCATATGACCTATCATGTGTCGGTGCAACGTTAAATCCAACCAAAAAAAAAAAAAGATCAGTTAATGTTGTGAAACTGCATTTTTTACAGTTTTCGTGGGAGTAAATTTTAACAGCCAAATCCAGATGCGTAGCACGAAATCTAGTTCGTATCGTAAAAGTAGTTACCATTTTTTCTAACACTGTTATTTCAAGTATGTCGTGTTAGAATCGAAATAACAAGTTCCCAAGTGAGATTTTTCGTAGAATAATCCGAGGTTTTCGTTCTTATGCGAAATAATATATCACTTTGGCTTACGGCCTTCGTGATATTTTTTATATAGGAAAATCCTAATGGGGACAGCGAATGCGAATGCAACCATGGGAGATAACGACATAGGTCAGATTTCGAAATATATTGAAAAGTGCAAAAATATAAGGTCTTCTAGTGTTGCCTGAAGCGGAATTCCATGTTCGCGAAGCATCCACAAAGAATAGCAGCACTGCTACTACCAACGTGCTTTACTTCACAGTTACATATTAGTTTTATTGCCACAATAAGAGTATTTAAGTGTCATCGGCGGTCGTTAAATGTCTCTTTTATTTTATTACCGGTCCTATCAGAACATAGAGTCGATTCAGAAGTCTTACATCACAGATTTGCGCTTAAGCCTGTGTTAGTGGGAGTAAAGAATGTGCGTTGTCAATCCTCCTAATGGATCAATTAAATTAAACATTTTATACTTCTAATGGACTGTTTCGTAGTATTTTAGTGGTGGTAAGATCCATCTTTAGTAATAGCATTAGTAAGATAAACTAGGGTCACGCAAGGAAAATATCTCTGAACTCATTTTAGATAGGACAAAACTTTTACTGCGTGTGTGTGGGAGCGGGTGGGGGAGGGGGGGGGGGGGTTCGTGCGTGCCTGCCTGTGGAGAGGAGGGAATGGTTGTGGGGAAAGGGGGAGTATGTTGTCACAGCAGGATATTAAGACACAATATGAAGGAGAACAAAAATTGGGAATATTTAAATGTTTCTATACAGGAAAATGGAGACCATTAGCCTTACCCTATAGCGGCTAACCTATAAGTTTTCTAAAGAAACAGAACGTTTTGAAGGAATTTTATAGTAGATCGCTTCAGGAAAAAGGTGTTCAAGTATTTTACAAGGAAAGTCATTGATGCAAGCATCAAAGACGCCGCCAAGTGTTGTGTCTGAAGTACATTTATTGCAATATGAGAAATCACCTAATCAGTACTTTATTAGTCTGACTGGCTACAAGTTATCAACATTAGCATTAGCACATAAAACAATATATGTTATAAACTGTTTAAAACATGAAGAATAAACCTGATAGAAAAGTTTTACCATGCAATACAAATCCTCTACCTGCAATGACATTAACATTGCGAGTAGGTGGTCCCTTTACATACAAAATTAGGGTAATTATTTCACTAACTAAGGTCACCTCCTGTGAAAAGTTCTTATATGCAGGAGCGTGTGTATGAAGTTTCACAGAAATGCAGTTTGTTGGGAAATGAGGAAATGTTGAAATTATTTCAAAGTTGTGGTTCACAGAAACCATTATTTTTATTATCATGTAATGTAATGAGTGTTTTCTATTTACTGATGAAGTTTTATGGACCTTAGTCACCTACATTATAGATTTCAGAATGCAGATTATACACAGCAATTTACTGTTTCCGTTGCCAAAAACAACTAAAAATTTTGTCCAAGAAAAGAATGATATAACATAAATAATCTCTATATTGCCCCTATTCACAAAGCATGAATCTTTCTTATATACTTTCGAATATCATAGAATTCATTTTTTTTTCGGACGAACGATAAACTTGAAGTCCTCGTTGAACTGTAAGGTTACTAGGAGTATGTCAGTGTCTAGATTCAAATCTAATATTCAAGAAATTTAGCAAGCATAATAACCCACTGCCAAAGTGTAGAAAATATTTCAATGAAAATGTTTTTATTTTATTTTTTTTTTGTCAGGAATGGACAAATACAAAAACTATCTAGATTCTATTAAATTAAAAAAAAAAGAAAGAAAAAAAAAAAAGAAGCAAGTAACAAGATATAATAAAACCAGAGCAACTGACTAGTCATATAAGATCAATGAACATATAATTTCAACAAGGAATTCTATTTTAAAGTCACTGATGCTTTGATAAGCTATGGTCCCATGGCTTCTGATATTTC